>NC_037677.1:93592490-93757684 GCF_003255815.1 Theropithecus gelada
TGCTCAACAATTTGAGATTGGTTCTTACTATGCCCTTTTTCCACATAAGAAAACTGAGTCTAAACAAGATTAAGCAACCTGCCAGGTCCCCTAGTCAGTAAGTAGCAGAGCTATTGGATTCCAGAGTCTAAACTCAACTTCCCTGTTGTGCCTGATTCCCAATTAAGATTACAGTTGATCCTTGAACAACATGGGTTTGAACTGCCTGGGTCCACTTACATTGGATTTTTTTTCAGCCAGAGGCAGATGGGAAATACAGTATTTGCAGGTTATGAAACCTGTGTATACCAAGGGCTGGCATTTTATATACACGTGTTCCATAGTACTGACTGCAGAACCAATCTACCAAGTACACCAGTGGCCAATTGTACTTGGGTAGCACTAGAGAATACTACATGCGAAGTCCAGATGGAAGCTACACAGTGGCCCCCTACTTAAAGGCCTCCGGGTCACCTGTGCCTTCGGCAATGTACAGCGGACACCTGCATTCACCTCCACCATCAACAGATGGCGCTTATCAGCAAGGGATGCACTCTTGCAGGGAGGCTGGGGACAGTCATCATGGTCTGGTCTGTGGTCACTGTTCAAATGACCAGTTGTCCACAGCCTTCACTTCGGGACGACTGAGGTCTCATGCCATGTCCAGCTGGCTGGGAAAGATGCTATTAAAAATCATCAATACATGAGTTCCGGGCCTTGCTTATACAAGTCTACGGTAAGGATCTGCCCAAAATGATTTCCTGTCCTTTGTTTCCTATAAATGGAGTTGTGACTTGTAGGAAACTGGTTTGTTTTTTTCTAGTTGCCTTTAGAGGAACAAGACATTCAGACACCCAGGTGTGGGGACCAAATTTGAATATATGTGAGACAGAGGAAGATGAGGAGGGTGATTATGCTGGAACAGCTGTATAACTGATATGTGTGCATCTGTGCCTGTGAAATACAATGTTTCACTATTTGTTTCCTTTTACATTCCAATCTTTTTCATTTCATGGATGGGAACCAGGAGGGAAAAAGTCAGGCTGCCAACCAGTCATCAAATTCTCACAGCTTACATCACCCACTTGAGAATCAGCAACCCGCAGCACCACCAGTCAACACTCTGCCTAAGCCCAAGACCATATCTAATCCACCCTGATATTCCCTGTGCCCGACAAATGACTGCACGCGGCAGGCTTGTAATGAGTTGGTCGGGTGGATGAATGCATCCATGCATCTGGAGAGGGAAGCAGAGCCCAGGGTCCTCACAGCCAAGTCAGGGAGAGTGAGGCTGGAAAGGAGGGCTGCCTCTCAGCCAGGCATCAGGCTGGGGGCCATCTCAAGAATTCAGTCGCCTTCAGGAGGGACACTCACCATGGGAAACTGGAGGTACTCAGGAGTCTAAGACCAGCTGCTACTTTGCAAACATCAGCCAGGAATCGCATTAAGGATTCACGATCCTGGGGCCAGGAGCCTTGGAGGAGAAAGTGGCTCCCATCAAACGGGGCATCCCCATTCTCTTCTTTCCTAAATGTTTTCTAAGCACTGTGGAGAGGAGAGCTGGTCACACACACAAAGAAAGGGAAATACATAAAAAGCGGCTTTGCTTTTTTGTTTTGGTTTCTAAGAAAAGAGTATTATCAACCTGATCAAGAACCAATTGCTCTGTGACAGACGGGGAACCAAAACCCCCGTCAACAAGCACACTATTCTGAACTCTGGTACACCCCTGGTTGTTTGGGGAACCTCATGGAAGCCGTAAAAGTCCAAATCCAAACTGCCAAATGGCTTCCTCCAAAAGCCCCCAGGTAATAAATACTGTCCCCTTTGAGAGCTGACATGTCCAAAGGATTCTCCTAGAAATGGTGTGCAGAGTTCCGGGAGCCTGGATGAATAGGAAAACCCGGTCGTTGGGTCCCCTACAAGGGCACTGCACGTCAGTGTGCACACAGGGCACTGGGCCCTTGGCACCAGCCGAACAGTTGGGGACTCCCGAAATCGGCAAAGCCTCTCACAAGGTGGGTGCCCTTGGGGGTCCAACCACAGGGTCTCAGCAAGGTGCCCGTCACCCCTCACTATGAATGGGTAGGCAGCAGCAACAGAAGCCTCTGCTTTGTGCTGATTTCTGGCACTTAGCCCGAGGCTCCCCTCTTCCTCTCTGTCTTTCCAGGGGCCTTGCAGGGCAATGAAACCCCAGCATGGCTTTTCCTCTTCCCGCCATCCCTCACCCTAACCACGGCCCTGGGAGCGGGAACAGCTCCGGCTCTGGCCATGGGGAGGGTGAAAGAGTGGCTCCTGTCTCCCTGCCAAGGCGGGTGTCTCGCCACCAGAATTTATGTGCCAGCGTTCCTCGTACCAGCTTTTCCCAGGTTACCTCCCTACCCATTACTACCCCATTAGTTGCCATGTGTTTTCCCCTCACTGTCACCAGCCCACACTGCCTCTTTGTTACCCTGCAGCTCTCAGGCGGGCCCCTCCCCAACAAGGGGCTAAGCTTCAACTTCGAATTGTGAAATATTTCCTCCCTCTCTCCTGTTCCCCTCCCACCGCCCTCCTTGGGCCCCAGAGCCTTTAGTAAAACAAACCCGCCAAAGGGAATTCTCCGCTGTGTTTGCACAGCACGAGTGGGCCCCCGAGTTGCCCGGAGCCCCTCATTCTCCATAAACACACTTCCCCTCCTTATTGGTATTCAGTCAATACCTTCCTTTCTAACCCTTCCCTGCTTGGCCTCCGAGATCGGCCGACAGAAGGGCCTTTGTTGAAGGAGCAGAGGGGTACAAACACCAGGGCCCCGAAGACAACTGCGTGGACTTCAAAGGGGGAAATGAGTCATTGCTCAGCGGGCGATGGCTGGGTGGGGGCAGCCCAGGGGAGAATGGGCTCCTCGGCACCTCTGGTTTTGCCCAGGGATAAACCTCCTGTGTCTCTTTACAAATCAGACATCATTTCCAAAGCGATTGGTTGATTTTTATTGTTCCAAATTTGACTCTGAAATGTGGGCCAGAATATGAGGTCTGGTAAATATTTTGTTACACAGCTCACTGGAACCGCTTTGCTGGAGGGGATGCCTTCCAACACTGAGGCTAGGGCTAAGGGACTTCCAGGCTTCCACCAGCTGCCAGTTGCTTATGCCTGTGAGCAGATTAACCATCCGAAACACCGCTTGAATCGGCTTCTCCCCTGCTCACAAGTCCTCCTTGGCTCCCTTGTTGGAGGCTCCGCATCTAAAAGCACCCCGAGGCTATCAAGCCCTGGCTACCCACAACAGCTCCAGCATGCAGTTCTGGCAGATGCAGATTCAGCCCCTCCCTGAACTCTTCCAAGAACGAGGTGACAAACACAGCAGCCCACCCTTCAGCAGCCAGTTCGTGTCTAGGAACCCTGCCTCGTGCAGAATAACATCCACTTCCACCCCTGGACCCAGCTTCTGGAACAAATCTGCTCCCTTGTCCTCATGACAGCCCTTCACATAGATTTGAAAATTACTCTCAGGGTTCCTCTACATTTTCTTTTCATCGCAACAAACAGCCCCAGGCCCCTTGACTCTATCCCATATGAAATGGTTTCCAGATGGCTCCCAGTGTTAGCCGCCCTCCTCCAAACATGTTCAGAGACCTCCCCAAAGCACACACAATAAAACAGATCCTGGTTCTGAACACTGTTCTCTGGATGTGCTTGAATCACCACAGACTAGAACAGGACTGTCCCCTTCCCTGGAGAGGATACCTTGCCTCTATTAATTCAAACTGAGACTATACTCTTTTAGCCACCTTAGTGCATTGTGTTGTGTTGTATTGTATTGTATTGTATTGTATTGTGTTGTGTTGTGTTGTGTTGTGTTGTGTTGCGTTGCGTTGCGTTGTGTTGTGTTGTGTTGTGCTGTATTGTACTAGACAGGATCTCACTAAGTCATGCAGGTTGAAATGCAGTGGCATGCTGATGGTTCACTGCATCCTCAAACTCCTGGGCTCAAGCAATCCTCCTGCTTCAGCCCCCCAGCCTCCCAGTAGTTGGGACTACAGGTGTGTACTGCCACACCCAGCTAATTTTTTTGTTTTTGTAGAGTAAGGGTCCCTCATCTCTGGTCCTTGGCTGGTCTCCAACTCCTGGACTCAAGTGATCCTACTACCTGGGCCTCCCAAAATGCTGGGATTACAGGCATGAGACACCATGCCTGGCCTCTTAGCATACTCTTGACTTATCCTCAGCTTGAAGTCATCAGCCCTTTCACAACAAATACTGCCAAACCAGATCTCTCTTCTTATTTAAAAAAAAAAAGTTGGAAGACTCACACTTCCTGCTTTCAAAACTTACTACAAAGCTACAGTAATCAAAAGAATATGGTACTGGCATAAAGACAGACAAATAGACTCACAGAATAGAATAGACAGCCCAAAAACAAACCTTTGCATGTATATGTGGACAAGGGTGTCGAAATCATTCAATGAAGAAAAGACAGTCTCTTCAACAAATGATGCTGGGAAAACTGAATATCCCCATGCAAAAGAATGAAGTTGGATCCTTATCTGATACCATATACAAAAATTAATTCAAAATGGATCAAAGACCTAAATGTAAGAACTAAAACTAAAACACCTAGAAGAAAACATAGAAGGAAAGCTTCATGACATTGGACTTGGCAGTGCTTTCTTGGATATGACACCAAAAGCATAGAAAACAAAAGCAAAATAGAAAAATGAGACTACATCAAACTTAAAACCATGTTTGTCAAAGGACACAGTCAAAAGAATGGAAAGGCAACTTATGGAATGGAATAAAATATTTGCAAATCATATATCTGATAAGGGGTTACTATCTAGAATATATAAAGAACTGCTGCAACTTAACAACAAAAAAATCAAACAACCCAATTAAAAAGCAGGCAAAAGACTTGAATAGAAATTTCTCCAAAGATGATATGCAAATAACCAACATAACTAATCATGTTGTGCTCAACACAACTAAGATGTGCAAACTAATCATCAGAGAAATGCAAATCAAAACCATGATGACATATCACCTTATTAGGAGGGCTACTATTTTAAAAAAGAGAGAAAATAACATGTTGGCAAGGATGTGGAGAAATTGGAATCCTTATGCACTGATGGGAATGTGAAATGGTGCAGCTGCTATGGAAAGCAGTATGACACTTACTCAAAAAATTAAAAATAGAATTACCATATGATCCAGTCATTCCACTCTGGGTGTATATCCAAAAGAATCAAAAGCAGGGTCTCAAAGAGGTACTTGTATACCCATGTTCATAGCAGCACTATTCACAATATCCAAGAGGTGCCAGTAACCCAGCTGTCCATCACAGATGAATGGATAACCAAATTGTGGGGTATACATATAATGGAATACTATCCAGCCTTAAAATGTAAAGAAGTTCTGATGCATGCTACAGCATGGATGAACCTTGAGGACATGATGTTAAGTGAAATAAGGCAGGCACAAAAAGACAAATGCCATGTGATTCCATTCATATGAGGTATCTAAAGTAGTCAAATTCATAGACACAGAAAATAGAATGGTACCTACCTGAGGCTGTGGGGAGAAGGGAATGGAGGAACTCTAGAAGGGGTATAGACTTTCAGTTTTGCAAAATGACAAAGTTCTGGGGATCTGTTTAACACAAATGTGAACATACTTAACACTACTGAACTGGACACTTAAAAAGAGTTAAGACAGTAAGCTTTATATGTTTTTATCACAATTTTAGAAAAGCCACTACTGACGAGAGGTAGGACAGTCTAGAACTGGAAAAAAAGGAGGGATGGGGTTTGGGTTTCAGTGAAGCAGAACAGAGTTGCAGATACATCAGTGAATGCTGAAGAGTCTTTGTGAATATGAACATTAACACTTCATTTACGTACAACAACCTCTGCTGCCTCCATGAACTTCTAATGCCAAGATAACCTGAAGTCCCAAAGTAACGAAACTATGTACATGTTCTAGGAAGGACTTTTGACGCTTAGAGGTTCAATGTTAAAGTTAAGATTAGATTAAGCAGGCTGGGCGCAGTGGCTCACACCTATAATCCCAGCACTTCGAGAGGCTGAGGCGGGCAGATCACCTGAGGTCAGGAGTTTGAGACCAGCCTGGCCAACATGGTGAAACCCTGTCTCTACTAAAAATACAAAAATTAGCTGGGCATGGTGGCGGGTGCCTGTAATCCCAGGTACTCAGGAGGCTGAGGCATAAGAATCTCTTGAACCTGGGAGACGGAGGTTGCAGTGAGCCAAGATCACACCATTGCACTCCAGTCTGGGCGACAGAGTGAGACTCCATCTCAAAAAAAAAAAAAAAAAAAAAAAAAGATTAGGTTAAGCAGAGATCTATTCCAGTTAAGAATTCATGAAAAAGGTAAGGCACTGTATCCAGGTGTTTATTTCTTCAAATCTTGCTCTGTTATAGATCAAGAATTTAAGGGTAATAAGTTCTAATTCATGTTAATATTCATGCCAAGTTAATCTAATGAAGAACTCTACATTTAAAGCCAACTCTTGGGGAATGCATTCAGAGAAAGAGGCTGTAGCCATTCTTCTTCCAGTGTATAAAGTCACTATCCCATTTTCAGTCTATAAACCAAAGAAAGGAGAGACTTCAGGAGTAAAGCTCTCAGGCAGCAGGCTAAGCTGCCTGCCAAATCCTGAGTGCACTGAGGCAAGATGCAAAGGGAGCCATAAGAAGCTCTGTACCCCGCAGAGAAGACAGGCAGTGGAACTGAGGGCAGGCCCCGCTGAGTCAGAGACAAACAGGGAGGCAACCTGCAGGCTCCTGGGCCCAGCCTGCAACCTCCCGCCGAAGCCGGGATGAAGCGGGAGCTGGCAACCCCCCAGCCAAAACGAATTCGTGAGAACTTCTAGGACAGCAAATTGTCCTGTGCATTCAAGCAATGCGGCAGGATGGGACATGTCCGCCCACCCCTCTATCGCTTGCAATGGTTTGGGTGATGATCATAATCGCAATACTTACACTACATGCTCCATACAATCACCCCCAATCGTCATAACACCCCCAACACTTTACAGATGAGGAAATAGACACAGAGAGGTTAGGTAACTTGTCCAGAGCCCCACAGATAATCAGTACCCAGGACCATTGGAGGAAAAGAGAGGACTCAATGCCAAGGAGCCTGACTACCGACCGGAAGAGCCAGCAGAGCTGCCTCTGGGGTGCTCCTGGACTGGGGTGGTATGTGGGGGCATGTACAGTATTGTTATTAAATGATGTACAGTATTATTATCAGTTTTTGAGACAGAGTCTCACTCTGTCACCCAGGCTGGAGTGCAATGGTGCGGTCTCCGCTCACTGTAACCTCCGCGTCCCAGGTTCAAACGATTTTCCCGCCTCAGCTTCCCAAGCAGCTGGGACTACAGGCACCTGCCACCACACCCAGGTAATTTTTGTATTATTGGTAGAGACAGGGTTTCACCATGTTGGCCAGGATGGTCTCGAACTCCTGACCTCATGACCCGCCCTCCTTAGCCTCCCAAAGTGCTGGGATTACAGGCGTGAGCCACTGCGCCTGACCTATTTTTATGCTGTCCATTTTTCCTAAATGGCAAGCACTTCCTTTCAGATGAGCATCCACCTCAGCAGGCTCTGGTCAGGCCCAATTCTGATGTGAGAAGCCTGACGCCTCTCTGCCAGGCTGTGGTCCACTCTCGTATGCAGGATTCATGTGAGGGTCCACTCGTGACAGACCACTCATCAGTTCCAACAAATGGCCAGATAAAGGTCAGCATGTGGCTGGACCCAAGAGGACTGAGGGAAAAAGAGTCAGAGATTAAGACTTGGGTATGGGGTTATCAGCTCCTTACCTTCCCTTTATTCCCCTCTCCCTACTCCAAAGCTCCTGCAAGAGGAGGAGACACTCAGAGCTCCTCTGAGACAAGGATAAGGCTTCTCTAAGATGCTCCACGTAAACGCTGGGGCCAAAGCCAGACAGACTGCGGCAGTGAGGGCCACAGCATGGGATGGAGAAAGTGGGGCAGGAACAGGCCCAGATGCACAAGACAGCAGTTCCCAGCCATGTCACCAAAAAGATGCCTTTTGATACTTTTCCCACCCCACCCCAAACCCAACATTTGAAAGATCTGAGCTATTATATTTATTAATAATGTATCTTCCCATATTTGTATTACTCAACAGCTGATCAATCAACTGTGAGCCAGGGTTTCTCATTAGCATCAGAGAGCCAGTGTTGCACCACCAAACTGATTCCAAACTATAGGATTCCAGCCCCAAATCAAAGACTACATTGGAGTGATCACATTTTGCCTTAGGGCACACACTGCAAAGAGCTTGAGGAAGCCCATCGTTACTTCTTTGAGCTCCTCAAGATCCACTGATGCCTGGCTGAAAATTACAAGTACAAACCTGGGTCATGGCTTAAGGGAAGGGCCTAACTAGGAGGTGGTGATTCCTGGCCCATCCTAACCAAAAACTGAGTCAGTCAAACCCTACCATGTACAAGTCACCACCGCATCCCTGAGTCCAGCCTCATGCCCGTCTCCACCCACTGAAAGGACTGCTTCCTCTTGGATCCCCTCCTCCCATGACTCCCTCCTCAAGCTTTCCCTGCCTCCCAGGAAACAGGGGCCTTCTTTAGGGCTCTGTGACTACCCCCACAGAGAGATACCCCAGCCTCCTCCATTGAACACCCCCCAGTAGATTTTATTTATCCTGCAAGCCAGCACTAAACCCTAAATAACTGTCTTCGTGTTTCTGGACCACAAGTCCAGGCCAATCACAGGCCGAGGAAAACAGAAGTCAGCTAAAAAGTTCTGAGTCTACAAAATCCATGACGCTGCAGCCCAGCACAGACCCATAGAGCCCCAAGCCCCGAAATCAGACAGCAAGGAACGGGCAGCTCTGGTCACACCCCTTTCTCAGCCTTCGAGACAGTGTTTGCCACCAGAAAGAAACCACACTTGCCAGCCTGCTAACCCCACTTGTGCTGGGGAAACAAGAACGACCCTGCCTGAGCCTCTGTCCAATCTGGTGGAGAAGGCAGGGCAAAGAGATATGAGGAGAATTGTGGGGGCTCTGACAGAGGCTCAAGCAACTGCTAAGAGGGCACTGAGAGGTGGAGGCAACCTACTGTCCATCAACAGCTGAATGAATCAACAAAATGTGGTCTATCCAAATAGTGGAATATTATCCAGCCATTAAAAAGAATGATATATTGATATGTGCCACAATGTGGATAGACCTCAAAAATGCTATGTTAAGTGAAATAAGCCAGTCACAGAGGGCAAATCCTGTATGATTCCATGTCTGTGATGTACTGAGAACAGGCAAAGTCACAGGGCCAGAAGAGAAATAGCCAGGAGCTGCAGGGAGGTAGACGAGGAGCTATTGCTTAATGGGTACAGAGTTTATGTTGGGGATAATGGAAACATTTTGGGTATAGATAGTGATGATGGTTACACAACATTGTGAATGTACTTAATGCCACTAAACTGTGCACTTACACAGAGCTGAAATGATAAATTATGTCTATTTTACCATGATTTTTAAAAAGTGTTACAAAGGAAAAAAAAGAGGGCACTGGGGAGGCAACAACCAATTCTTTCTGGGGAGGGAGGAAGCTGTAATGGGAAGGTCGCATTTCAAGCAACCCGTGGGAGACCCAGGAGAGGCAGAGGTGGGCTCATCTGTCCCTCTTATTCATGACTCAGGTTCAGAGAGGTGGGAGGAGGGGAAGGAGGCCTTTGTAGGGGGTGACTGAGGCTCACTCTCCACTAAGTCACTCTGCTCTTCAAGAACACTCCATGGTTCACTCTCCCTATCACCCATCCAAACTCTTCACTCCAGAACATTCTAGGTCTAGAGCCCATCTACACTTGCTTCCAGGCTGAGCTCACACAACACTCTAGAACCGTGTGGCCCCTGCTCACAGAGAATTGCATTCCCATCCCTGTGTCTGCACAGCTGCTCCTTCCACTGGAGTCCCGTTCTTCCTCTTCACCCTCCTGTGTCTCCCATACCCTTCAATACCTTGAAATCCACCTTCCCAGAAGACTCATGAGCAGTCTCCTTCTTCTTCCTGTTTCTCCATATTCTCCCATTTTCTACAATGAAAAGGGTGTACAGCATGGTGAAGAAGAGCACACCCTCTGGGGTGACACTCCCTGTACTCCAAGCCTGGATCTGCCAACAACTAGCTATGCAACCAGTTTACTTAACCTGTGCCTCAATTCTCCCGCCTGTAAAAATGGGAAAATAATAGCACCCATTGCATAGGACCGTGACAATTAAAATGAGAAAATCCACATAAAGTTTTTGGGACATGAGTGCTTAACAAACAGTAACTATATATTGCTCTGGTATTAGACTTTTTTTTTTTTTTTGAGGCAGGGTCTTGCTCTGTCACCCAGACTGGAGTGCAGTGGCACAATCGTAACTCATTATAACCTCAAACTCCTGGGCTCAAGCAATCCTCACACCTCGACTCCTGAGTAGCTGGGACTACAGGTGCATGTCACTACACCTAGCTATTTTTTCTTATTTTTTGCAGAGATGGGGTCTTGCTATGCTGCCCAGGCTGGGCTTGAACTCCTGGCCACAAGCAATTATCCCATGTCAGCCTCCCACAGTGTTGGGATTATAAGCGTGAGCCACTATGCCTGGCCTAAACTTTATTTTTTTTTTAATTTTGCATGTTAGCTCAATCTTTAAATGCCTTATTTAACTAGAAAACTAAATCCCTTATCTCCTATCTTTCTCTGCTTTTCTCTATTTTTCAAATGTTCACTCTCTAGCAAAATTATTTTCATAATTTTTTATTTTAAAATTGTATTCTTCCAAAGAATTTTTTTATTTTAATATGTTTTAATTGACAAATAATGTTTGTATAATTTTTGAAATGATTTTCTAAAATCCTCAACTCCCTAAAAGTTATTCATAAGACCCCGCTCCTGCATGCACGCCTCTCTATTCAGAATCTTCTCAATGGTTACAAATTCCATTTGTCTCACACTGATTTTTGTAATGCTGTAGGAGAAGACCAGTGGCTTTTCATGCCTTTGAGCCCCTGTAAATGCAGGGCACCCCGCGTTTGCCGGGCATTCTCTCGGGATGACCCACTGACCGCTCGCCACCCCCCGTGGCCCTCCTTCAGGCCCCGGGCTCCCTCGGATGTCCACATTTATAAAACCCTGTGTGGTTCTTAGCCAGCAGGGGCAGAGCCGGATTCAAAGCCCACAGCCGGGCACCAGGGCTGTGTCTAGGACATTCATCCATGCTGGGCGCATCAGCCCGCTCTGGCAAGTGGATGTCAATCTGAGGCCGGCCGCCCTCTTCCCGGAGACTCCTGTGCCGGCCCAGTGGGACGCTCGCCTCTTTCACTTGAGCCTTGACAGCAGGCGCAGATTTAATGATTGGAAAGCACTTCGAGAATCCAGAGTGCTCCATAATTGCCAACTCATAATCCCCAAATTGTTCTCTGTGTGGCTGCAGGAGGTGAAGCGTCTGTGCTTGGGGCCTTCGCTTACTTAGCATGGCTCTCACACTGAACCGGGTGGGGCAGAAGCAAAGAGGAGCTCTACCCAACAGGAAGCCCCTCCTAAGACTCACCATGCCTGATGGGGAGCAAGGCTTCTCAAGCATGAGCCGGATAAAGAGGGGTTTGATGATGATGCAGATTCCTGGGCCCTTCCACACTGACTGACTCAGAATCTCTGACGAGTGTGACCCTGGGAATCTGAATTTTAATGAACTCCCCACTGAGACTCTTAATCATACTCTAGTTCAAGGACTGACAGTTGGACGGTAAGTATGTGCGTTTGGGGTCAGGTGGGCCTGGGTTTGAATCTCAGCTCTGATTCTTACTGTCTGAGACTTCCACAAGTTTCTTAATACTAGGCCTATGAGATGTTAAAAGGTATTCCCTGCAAAAATAAATTTTTTTAGATTCACGGTCAGATATGTTTGGGAGACGCAACACTCCACTTCTGCCCTGGGAGCTGTACGGTGCACATAAGCGTGTTAAACGGGCTGAATAGTCCTTGACAAAGGACTCTGCTTGGCCCAGCTCTTCCCCAAATTGTCTAACCAAGGAAGCTCCTTTTTACCGTTAATGCCAGGAACATCTTAATATCTTGAAGGACAAAACTCGTGAAATTCCTTTCTGGGAAAAGGGAAGTCTAAGGAGTGATGGACAGCCATCTTAAGGAGCCCCCAGGGGACTCTGGCAGGAAGGAGGCGCTGGCTGGGGAGGGGCGGCTGGGAGCCCCCTTCTCGTGTGCTGGTGTCTCGGGGCACTCCTGGCTCGGTTCTGCAGCTCTGCTGCCTAGCATGGATGCATCACAACAGCGAGGTCACCTTCCTGCTTTGGGTAATTTCCCTCGGAGGCAAGACAGATCCATTTTTAACAGCTCTTCATTTCAGCGGAGAATGCCCTCCTGCCTCTGATGGGGGCTGGGGACCGAGATGGGAAGGGAAGCTTTGTTCTTCTGACCAGTGCTGACAGTTTAATTAAACCCAGCTTGAGACAGGGTCGATAGGGTCAGGCATTCTTCAACAGGGCTCCTGTGAATCTCACATCCACGCCTCTCCAACCACCAGGGCCCTGTTAATGAGTTATGGTGGTCCTTACAGCAGGGATATAAATAAGGGGAAATAAATGCCCTGGGCTGCCCTTAATCACCCACCCCCACCCCTTCCAGGCTCAACAGAGACACAAAAGGTCAATCTTGTCAGGACACATATTGGTTTCAAGGCTAAAAGGAAGCCCAGAGGAACTGGGTTTCCAGAAGCGGCTTCTGGATGAGGAGGAGATCAGCAAGAGCAGGGCTACACAGCAGCAGAGATCCTCCCCAGATCGGAGGCCAAGGAGGAGGCCTGCGTGGTGGGCGGACACCCTGCTCCCCACCTGAACCTGGTGAAGACTGAGTTTCACTACTGTGAGAAGCAATCAGGTTTCCAGCATATCCCTCTAACCCTCAACTTGACACCTGTGTATGCCCATGAACAAAACATCTCCACATCCTCTGAGGGTTCACTGTCAGGAGATGGAGCTGACCCCCAAACCCAGGTAACCTGCCACCAGGGTATACCTGCCCCCCGCCAGCAGGAGATATAGGTCCAACCAGTGCAGCACCTGCCCCCACCCGCTCCAACCCACTGATAGGTCAGAGGGCGGCAGGCTGCTCTCAAAAAGCACTGATGATAGACCTGTCACCTCCCAAGAGGCAGGGCTACACTCATCCATCTTACGCAGACATCACTCCCAGGGTTCACAGTACCCAATACAGAGCCTGGCCCACAGGAGGCCCTCAGGAACTGTTGGATCAGTGGGTGGTGAGTAGCAGATGGAAGGTGAGGAGGAGTGAATACAGGGGTGGAGGAAGGTGGGGAGGAGTTGGGGGATAGATGGGTCTCTGGGTTTATAGGTGGGTTGGTAGATGTGTAAGTGGGGGGAGGGGGAGGGTTGATGAATGGGGGTGGGAGAGTGGATGGATAGGCAGGTGGTGAGTGGGTGGGGAGTGCTGGATGGGAGAATGGATGGGAGGGGATGGGGGATGGCGTGACAGGTCAGGAGTAGGGAGAGAGATGGGTGGGTTGACTGATGGATTGGTAGATGGTGGGAGGGTAGATGGGAGGTGAAGGGCAGTGGTTGATAACTAGGTGGATGGACAGATGGGTGGACGGGTGGAGGAGGTGGGTAGGTGAGGAGGTGAGGGGTGGTATGTAAGGATGAGCTTTACTGTCAGACAGACTGGGGTTCACATTTGGCTTAGCCCCTTGGGTATGTCACAAACCCGCCGAGCTTGCATTTCTTTATCTACAAAATTCGGGAAGTGCTGACCTTGTAGAGATGTTCTGATGATGAAATCAGGTATATTTGTAAGTTGCTCAGCATAAGCCTGGCACACAATAACCTTCCATTCTTTCTAACCATTACTGTGATGATTGCAGTCCCTGAGACCTTTCATGAGGCCCTGGGAGAGCGAGGCAGTGAAGGATGTCATGGGGCAGGTTCACTTCTGCAATGGGGTGGGGGAAGAGGGTGTGCTCTCTTCTGAAGAGGTGTGAATGCTGCTGTGCAGAAACTCCAGCCCCACCCTCAATGGGGGCATCCCTGAGGAAGTACAAAATGCATCTGTAATTTCAGGGCACCAAGAAATGCCTCCAGGGCAGCATCACCTATTTGCTCCACGTTTGCTCTCCCTGGCCTGCTCAGGAAAGTGCCCAAGAGGACAGAAAGCAGATCTCCCACATCCTCAGCCCAGGCACTGACTGTGCCAAGGCCATGGCCCTCCTGCCCACCACATGCCAGCCTCCCTCCACAGCCTCCTCAGGGTGTCTCTGCAGCGGCACCTAAGCCCTTCAAGAAAAAAAAAAACCTGCTGGGGGAAGGTCCCTGCAAATTGAGGGGATGGTTGTGAGTTAAGAGTGGTGAGGTTGAGTTGGCACAAGGGATGGAGGAAGCCGACATCAACACGGGACACAGATCCAGGTGCAGGTCACCCTGGGGCTGCACCACCCTCCAAAGTAGCCCTGATGTGGACTCATTTGACATTTCCTGGGCACCTCCCGCATGCCACAGCGTTCACATCTGACACAAGAGAGTGTCACAGCTCTCTTTGTCACATCAGTCCCATGAGGCAGCCAGCCCTTACTATCTGTATCTCACAGAAGAGCAAAGAGGCTCGGTTAAAGGAAGCGCTGCAACATCATATCACAGGCATTCACTTCACCTCAGACAACACAGGCTTTTCACTTCTTATTTAAAAACTGGGAGGTTTCCTACCATAAACATAACACACGCTTCTTAGAGAACATCTGGGCCACAGAAGAGCAAAAAGCCACCCACAGACAATCCCTGTTGGCATTTTCCAGGTATGTTTTCATGCGTTATTTAGAGTGATTTATCGAGTAGTCATATTGTCAATGCAGTTTGGAATCCTGGCTTTTGATATCAAACACATTTATCTACATTACTTGACATCTTTCAAAAAGGCCATTTTTGATGACTGTATAAATATTCCATCAAGTAGATACATCATCATTTACTTCATCATGCCCCCAGCGTTGGCCATATATGTTATTTCCATATTCTTTTCATTATTCTATATTTCAATATTCTAAATAATACAGCAACGAACACGTCTGTGCTCATGTTTTATTATTTCTTTAGGGCAGATCCCCAAATACGAGATTCCTAGGTCAAGGTTTAAGACCACTTTCAGGCTCTTCAGGGCCTCTAGAAGGCCTGGTGTCTAATTCCAACCCTATCATCAAGTTGCTCTGTGGTCCAAGGCAAATCACCTCTCTGAGCCATAGACCCTGCATGGGAAAGAAATGGACAGACTAACCCCACAGCAGGGGAAATATCAGTGCAGAATAACCCCTAACAGGATTTTAACTTCTGGAGGCCACACAGACAAAATCAACTGAAATGTGGGCTGTGCCACCACCTACAGACTTGGTGACCATGCCTTACCCAGCACATTTGGTCTCTCTCAAACCCATTTTCATGCTGATTTAGCATAACAGCCTGTGCATGAAAGTCCATAATTTGCTCCAGATGGGAAGGATTAGTAACAGATCCCTCCAAAGCAAAGGGGAGGTCAACAAGTGAGAGACCAGGAATGCCAGGCACTGCCTTCTAAGGGAATAGGTCCCACCCCCAGCTCCCGAGATAGGGTGGACACCATCGTGTCACTGCACCAGTGGATCCCACAATCCCCGCCAACAGCTCACTGGTCTGGTGTGACCTCTTGACCTAAGATGGGCCAATCAGATTCTTTCTCCAAGAAACCCAGAGTTGGGGCCTAAGACACTGTGTGGATCTGAGCTCTGAGGTCACAGGAAGTAGGAGGCGAATTGGCACCATGGCTGACCCGAGTCATGATGGAACCGAGATGCTGCTGATGAGCCCAGAACACTGGTTTGCAGGGAAGAGCAGGACAATAAAGCAGATATTCAGAAAGAACTAGAAATGGCCCTCACATCTCAGTGCGGGTCCCTGGGAGGGCCAGCTGGATCTCACTTCCTGCTCTGGGAGCCTGGGAGCCTACCAGCTGTGCCCCTACAAAACCCCACCTCCACCTTTACTATCACCAGCCGGCAGGGTATTCTGTTTCTGGAACCAAGCGTGCCGAGTACTCCTTGGCCAGACCAACTCTGGGAGTTAACAGAGATACTTTAGAATGCCAGGTGCTCAGGTCAATAGAATGGGCCAGGGCGAATGCATACACAGTAATATTAGAAGAATATTAACAAGTAGATCTTTAAACACTCGCTCCTCTATCCTTCCCTATAACCATCTCCAAGGTGACCCGGTGAGTCCAGACACCAGGGACGAACAACCAGATGAATAAGGTTTGTTGAATCATTTCCCCCAGACAGTGCCCATTTTGAGATGGCCTGACCTGGAGGCCACCCAATGCCTTGGCCTCAGTGGAAACTAAGCAGGGCACACTGTGTGGGAGTCCTCCCAGAGCCCTGCAGGACTGCAGGGCTTGCCTCTTGGTTTGCATGCCTTGCTTACAGATGAGGTTAAGAAATGTCAAGGGGAGAGCTAAGGAAAAGAGTCTGCCTTCACCCAAATCCTGCTATGCTCCTGGATGAGAAATGTTTCCTGCTAAGAGTTAAGGACCTGATGCGTGGAAAGAAAAGGCAGTAAGTGTTAGGGAGAAGTTCTGGCTCTAGAGCCTAGAAACATCCTCCAAAGGGCCACCAAGACTTCCACTGCCCCTCTGGAAGTCCCTCTGTTGGCTGCCAACCAGCCCCTTCCCCAAAGCAGCTGACCTGGGACCACTGCAATGAGGATACCCAATGTGTCTAGAGGCCTCTGCTCCCAGCCCCATAGGGTGCCAAGAGCAGATGTCACACAGACTGCTGTCCTCTGCAATGGCTTTTTGCTCCTTGAATTAATCTCCTTGTGCCAGCCTTTGGTATAGAATCTGGCTATTTAATACTCATTAAAATGTAGATGTCCTTTCCTCTAGGACTCCTGTAAAATATGAAACCATGAAGAGGGCGGGGCTAGGAGTCAGAGGGCTCCATCCTGACTCTCGGGAAGTCACTTCCTCTTTCCAACCAGTCCCACTGGCAGTAACACTGGGAGACATTGCTTGCCTCACGGCCACATGTGTCAGACAAGACATCAAGCACAGGAGCACCCACTTCACCGAGGGGCTATTTGCTCACCCTGAGTTATCAGGGGCATGATGGATGAACATCCGCTGAGGGCCAGCTGCAGGCTTGGTTATGTTACATGCACAGTCCCAGTTCACACGCCTGCTAGCCCTACCATGTACGGGTAACAGAAAAGGGCTCTGAGCAGTTAAACCACCCAAAGTTATGCCTTGAAAAGCCCAGGACCACCTGACCCTTGACTTTCTGCTTCCCAGGCCACCTTCCATTCCAGGGGGGATCCAAGTTTCCCAGACACAGGCCAAGGAGGCAGCCAAGTTGTCACTTTCCTCAGGAAGGAACACAGGGGTGTGCAAGGCACCAAAGTCCAAAGAGAAGGGTGGACTCGAGTAAAGAAGGGTGGGAGTCCCCTGCAGAGCTATCCTTTACCCCCAAGGGCAGGTGGAAGGTTATGACAAAAGAAGTTAGCTCCCCCCTAAAAATGAATATGGCTGGAGATGATCTCAAGTAAAGGGCTGGAAGTTGGTGGATTCAGATTCACATGATGGGTCCTGGAGATTTTAAAATCAATGAGGGAGAGTGAAAGTGGGCACACAGAGCTTGATGGCAACTATACAGTATACATATGCCTCGATCCCAGCAAGGTGAAGGGCAGCGGATCACTATGGGAAGGAGAAGGGACCCAAGGAGGCAAATCATGCCAGGAAAGCAAGGACAAAAGCTTGAAAGGTTAAGAGGACATAGGAGGGGAAAAGAATTGCACAACTGAGACCAAGAGAAAAGACATTCAAGACGAATTTTTGCAGAAAGGCAGAGCTGTGATAACACTTGCAAGTCAGCAGAGAAAGAACAGCAGAGAGAAAACAGGAGCTGCTGGGGCCAAGGCAGGGCAAGGCCAGCTGCCTGCATGTGGCCAGCAACAGCATGGTCCACATAGACCAGTGCATGGCCCACAGGTTCAACAGACATTACCATGGAGGCACCTGCTGGGAAGAATCTTCTGCCTTTCACAATGAAGTAGGGAAAAATTAATGCCTGGCACAGAATGGATTGGGCAACCTATCAGTTACAGGAAAACTGGAGAAGGCCCCACTCAAGCCCAAGGGTGGTGACAAAGACCAGCAAAAGAGATCATCACTAAAGGTCACTGTGGAGTGGTCTCCAGGCCAGGAGGAGGAAGCAACAGGAAGTGATCAGAAAGACCATTCCAACAGACTAAAAATTAGAGTTCCATTGTAAAGATAAAAGCTTGGCCAGGCGCGGTGGCTCACACCTGTAATCCCAGCACTTTGGAAGGCTGAGGCTGGTGGATTGCTTGAGCCCAGGAGTTTGAGACCAGCCTGGGCAACATGGCAAAACCCTGTCTCTACAAAAATATTTAAAAATTAGCCAGGCGTGGTAGTGCACACCTGGAATCCCAGCTACTTTGGAGGCTGAGGTGGAAGGATCGCTTGAGCCCAGAAGGTTGAGGCTGCAGTGAGACAAGATTGTGCAACTGTATGCAGCCTGGGTGACAGAGCAACATCTCGTCTAAATAAAAGTTTGAAGGTGAGATCAACAACAAATTCTGGAGATCACCGGGCTTGGAGAGAGGTCTAGAAATCATGGCAGAGGCAGAAAGAACTAGCTGTGTTTAATCAGAGGAGACAAAATCAAGCCCCCGACTCTAGGAGCCCATGGTCAGACCCCTTAGCACTCAGGTAACCTAGGTTGCCACCTCCCACCCAACCCACACCCCTCAGTCTTCCCTCCATTGCTTATTATCCCTTTCTCTACCTAAGTACTAACCCATAAGCTCCTTCAGGGACGAACCAGTAGTGCCGTGCCAGGCATGCAGAAGGCCCCGCCAGTGGTTATTAAGGTTATTAATGACAATGATTAAGGGAACTAAAAAACCTCACAACCCAAAATTCAAAAACCTGACAGCTCTTCGAAAGCTAGGTAGTTATAGAAAGCAAAGCTAAGAAAAATATAAGTTACTGGAGAGCAGATTTAGGGCCCAGAGTTAAAAATTTTCTAATTTACTTATTTATCCAGTGATAGAGTTGATTGTTTGCAGAAGTGTTGAGCTCCCCATCACTAGAGGTAGCCAAGCAAAGACTGCGGGACCATATGCTTAGGAGCCGCAGAAAAGATTCCTTAGATAATCTAAAAGGTCTTGTCCAACCCAATTCCCACAAAATGAAATATATGGTAGAAAAATTACAGACACATGTGGCAAATCATGGTGCAGCAGAATTAGCAACTATCCTTTAAACTTGAAAGAAGTACACTGACAGCAAATAAAAATACGACCATGGTTAATAACCTTACAGACCTCATGACCCTAAAAGGTAGAAAGAGCTGAAAACAGAAATAGGTTCAAGAAGAGCTTAGTTGAATGAATAAATATTCAGCTCCAGGCTGGTTACCAAAGGCGCAGTGAGAGATGTGTAAGAATGAGCCCCTGTAAAGGCTGGCATCACCGTCCACAAGCGTGCCTGCTGGCAGAACACCCTTGTACCCACACCGTCAGCGGCAGCTCACAAATCTGGATGAACTGTGGGTTCTTCCAAGTGCTTGCGATGGAGAAATACCCTGCACAGCACCTTCCTACAGAAAGGGCCTGGCCTCTGATGCCCTGGACCATTCCTGCCAGGGGAGGAGCACGGGGTCAAGGTCATGGGAATATCCAGGCCCCACTGACCGAACACTGTGCCTCCCACAGGGTGAGAGACAAAACCACAGGGAGAACTTTCTGGCCACAGAACGTCACTCACAGTCTTGACAAAGCCTGGTTATTCTGGAACAGCAGTTCTGGTAACATGTGCAGCTGGTTTCGGTTCAGTCGCCTAAAAAAGAGAAGAAGAATTGGAAATTACCTAGACGGCCAAGAAATCCAAAGGACTTCTCAGAAAGCACCAGACGGATTCAGAAGCAGAATGTCCAGCGTTCAAATCCTAACAGGGTCCATGTGGCATCCCAGGGAAATTACCTTCTCTGGGCCTCAGTTCTTCATCTGTAAAGTGGAGATTCCACCACCCAGCATGTGGGGAGGATAAGAACAGAGCGTTTGTGGAAGCCCCTCACCAGCACCTCTCCTTCCACTATTTCTTCCCATAGCCGTCATCATCATCACTTCACATTTGCAAGCCCTGTGTGGTTTCTAAGGCACTGATTCCAATGCTATCTCCCTCTGTGAGTTGGAAACCTGACTACACTTGAAATGGGAGACATACCCTAATGGCCACACAGCCCTGATTTCATCCACATTTGGTTTAATAGAGGTTTCCCTTTTTTTTATTGTTTGCTTTGGGTCTTTTTTCAAAATGAAAATAGCAGCCAGGCATGGTGGCTCACAACTGTAATCCCAGCACTTTGGGAGGCCAAGGCGGTCGGATCACCTGAGGTCAGGAGTTCAAGACCAGCCTGGCCAACATGGTGAAACCCCATCTCTACTAAAAATACAAAAATTGGCCGGGCGCGGTGGCTCAAGCCTGTAATCCCAGCACTTTGGGAGGCCGAGACGGGCGGATCACGAGGTCAGGAGATCGAGACCATCCTGGCTAACACGGTGAAACCCCGTCTCTACTAAAAATACAAAAAACTAGCCGGGCGAGGTGGCGGGCGCCTGTAGTCCCAGCTACTCGGGAGGCTCAGGCAGGAGAATGGCGTAAACCCAGGAGGCGGAGCTTGCAGTGAGCTGAGATCTGGCCACTGCACTCCAGCCTGGGCGACAGAGCGAGACTCCGCCTCAAAAAAAAAAAAAAAATACAAAAATTAGCCGGGCATGGTGGCAGGCACCTGTAATTCCAGCTACTCGGGATGCTGAGGCAGGAGAATCGCTTGAACTCAGGAGACAGAGTTTGCAGTGAGCCAAGATTGTGCTACTGCACTCCAGCCTAGACAACAGAGCAAAACTCTGTCTCAAAAAAAAAAGAAAAGAAAACAGCTTTATTGATTTTTTTTATCATAAATAAAAATGCATGCTCAGCCAGGCATGATGGTGTGCACCTGTAATCCCAGCAATTCGGGAGGCTGAGGTGGGAGAATCACTTGAACCAGGGAGGTGGAGGGTGCAGTAAGCTGAGGTCTCGCCACTGCACTCCAGCCTGGGCAACAGAGTGAGACTCTGTCTCAAAAAGAAAAAAAAAAAAAGCATGTCAAATAGCTCCTGCCTGTAATCCCAACACTTGGCGGGGCTGAATGAGAGGACTGCTCGAGGCCAGGGGCTTCAGATTTGCATGGGTAACAAAGAGAAATAACAAAGAGAAACCTTATCTCTACAAAAAAATACAAAAAAACTAACTGGGAAAGTAGCCCAGGCCTGTAGCCCCAGGGGTGTCTGAGGGGTCTTAGGACCAATCCCCCATGGATACCAAGGGACAACTGTATGATAAGCCATCTCAGCCAAAAGCTTTCTTCCAGAAGGAAGGGGAAAACCTTAATTCCACGTAGCCAGCAGTAACTGGTCTGTGGTTACCTCCTAGAAGGTCGTCCTTCATCTAATATGTGAGAAAGGCCATTGCCACCACATTGGGCACTGCCATGTTCCCCATGGTACAGACAATTAAATCAACTTTTGGAGACCCACTGGAAGTTTACTTTTAAGGGCAGGCTCCTAGGGAAACACTTCATTGCCTTGGGGGGAAAGAAAACACCAATACAATCCTTAAAGCAACAGGAGTAGACATCAGATAGCTCCAAATTCTTTATCCTTGGTCCAGTAAATTAATCCTGTATTTACACTGACTGATAACCACTGTTTTAGTTTTGTTTTCCCCCCAAGACTTTCTCATTTTTCTGACTTCCGCTTCTGAAAATTATTTAGGAGGAAAATGATTCGATGCCTAGCTTAAAATGGAAAATTAAAGGACACTAAAGAAGGGGCTCCACATGGCGAGGGACATGAAGGTTACTGAGAATGGTAACAGTACTCGTGGCCACCATCATAATCAGCCCTTACTATGTGCCAGGCAAGCGGCAAACGCATTAGGAGCATGAGCTCATCGCAGGCGGGAAAGCAGAGCATAAAGGTGGGCCTCTTTCTCCTGAAAGTGACAACAGCACTTTGCATTCATGCACTCACCCTGTGACTCCCAACAAACACCCCCAACAAAGGTTTCCTGCCACCACTTTGCCACGTGGCTTGGCTCTTCATAGGTACCCAAGATAGGTTTGCTGACTTTGTTGAGTTGCTCATCTTTGAAAGATGAGAGAATAGGGACACCAAGACGTAAGTGACTCGCCCAAGCCATTACTGAATGGTAGATGTGGGATACTGAAGCTTGCCTTTCTCTGCTCCCCATCCTGGCTGCTCCCATGGTACGATCCTGGCCACTGTACGGTGCCAGGCCGGTTCCCAGAGTGACCAGGCACACTCCACTCCTCTCCAGCTGCAGACCCGCTGAGGCCACAATGTCCTGATCCCTCACGGCCAGCTCAACTGCACACTGCTGCATCTACACTGGAGTTTGTAACTGCTCACAAGAACCAGTTATGTCCACTCCCAAACCTGTTTATGCCAGAGGCACTTGTCATTCTAACTCTGTAATTTAATTACCTATTATATAAATGAATAAAATGCTAGTGGAAAAAGAATCATCTCTATGAAAACTAAGTGGAATGCTTTAGAAAGATTCGATGAAAGGAAAGCCGATAATTAAACGGCTCTTGAATTAAGTAAAAGACGGTGGCGGAGGGCAGTGGGTGGGTGTCACTTTAAAAATCAGGAATACTTCCCCAGATTGCTCCCAAGGCCCTTTGGAAAATCTCTCTCCACCTTCTAAAAACCAAAACCAAAAATCATAAACATGGTATATATGTGTGTGGTTTAGGCGAGGCAAACAACACAGAAAGAACTCCAGTGTTTCACACCAAAGAGAAAGACCTCGGCCAAAAAAAAAGAAGAGGGGTTAGTAAATGCACATTTCCATGTTTTAACATCAAATGAAATGTCTAAGGTGTGTGTGGGGTTTTGTGGTTGTTGTTGCTGTTTTTGAGACAGAGTCTTGCTCTGTCGCCCAGGCTGGACTGCAGCAGCATGATCTCGGCTCACCGCAACCTCTGCCTCCTGGGTTCAAGTGATTCTCCTGCCAGAGCCTCTGGAGTAGCTGGGATTACAGGCATGTACCACTGTGCCTGGCTAATTTGCATATTTTTAGTACAGGCAGGGTTTCACCATGTTGGCCAGGCTGGTCTCAAACTCCTGACCTCAAGTGATCCACGCCCCACCTTGGCCTCCCAAAGTGCTGGGATTACAGGCATGAGCCACGGTGCCTGGCTGGTATGTGTGGTTTTTAATGACTCTGCACTTTAATCACCTTTTACGATTAACTGATGCAACACTGGTCTCCAACAACTCAGTGGGAGGCCACTGAACTGACCACTCCGGAAGGTGCCTGCAGGGCTGAAGTTGCCACTCACCCACTGGGGTCATGTCTCCACCCCCCAGACGCTTTCCCTCCTCCCCTCCTTCCCAGCACCGGAGGTGGAGCCAGGTTGGGTCAGGTCCAGATCAGCCCCTCATAGCCAGGTCATTAACATGTATTTTGTTCTAAGTCTTCTAAAGAAAACAAATGCAGCATTTGACATCTGGTCTAGCTGTGGGCTTCTTATCATTTTGTTTGAGGCCTGGATGTGGAGCACAAAAGAAAGATCGCCTTGCTTTCTTCCAGGCTGTAGGAGGGCAAAGAGGCAATCGTATTCTTTTCCTTTTATTTAATATCTTATTTTCTTTAATATAAAAATGAAAGGGCTGGGCACAACAGATCAGGCCTGTAATCCCAGCACTTTGGGAGGCTGAGGCGGGCGGATCTCCTGAGGTCAGGAGTTCAAGACCAGCCTGCCCAACATGGTAAAACATACTAAAACAACAGTTTTAGTTGGTTTTTTCAGTTGGTTTTTTTTTAGTTTTAGGCTGTACTAAAAATATAAAAAATTAGCTGGGCGTGGTGGCAGGCACCTGTAATCCCAGCTACTCGGGAGGCTGAGGTAGGAGAATCGCTTGAACCCAGGAGGCGGAGATTGCAGTGAGTCGAGATCATGCCACTGCACTCCAGCCCGGGCAACAAGAGTGAAACTCTGTCTCAAAAAAAAAAAAAAAAAACAGAAAGGTGAGGTATCAGGTCATCTTCATTAAGAGCTCAGACTTTGAAGGCAAAATGATCTGGGTTCTAATCCCTTCTTCTGCACAACTGGGGACAAGTGACTTAATCTCTGTGTACCTCTCTTTCTCATCTGTGAAATACCACTTAGAGCAGTGTTGTTTTAAGGATTAAATGAGATAATATAAGGCAAAGAGCTGCCCCAGGTGCCTGGCATAGAGTGGTGGTAGCTATAATCATAATAATAAACTTGTCATAAGAAAATTGATTAAAAGAGAAAGACACAAAGAATAAAAATAAAGTTCCCTATAATCCACCACTCACTATAATGAGAGTCAGTGGTTCCAGTTGTCTTCTTCCTCCTGTATTCTATCCACATGCAAATTGATTTTAGTAATACTATTGTCATTTTCTATCTTTTCCATTTAACATTATATTGCAAGCACATTCCCATGGCCTTAACTGTTCTTCAGAAATGTGATTTTATATCTTATGTATCCACTAGAATGAATTTCCAATTTTTTTCTATTGAAATAATGTGCAATGGCTGGGTGCGGTGGCTCATGCCTGTAATCCTAGCACTTTGGGAGGCTGAGGCAGGTGGATCACCTGAGGTCAGGAGTTCAAGACCAGCCTCGCCAACATGGTGAAACCCCATCTCTACTAAAAACACAAAAACAATTAGCCAGGCGTGGTGGCGTGCACCTGTAGTCCCAGCTACTCGGGAGGCTGAGGCAGGAGAATCGTTTGAACCCGGGAGGTGGAGGTTGTGGTGAGCCGAGATCATGCCACTGCACTCCAGCCTGATAGACACAGCAAGACTTGGTCTCAAAAATAAATAAATAAATAAACAAACAAACAAATAAATAATAAAATGCAATTTATATCCTGATATATAATTTTTAGCCATGTCTCTGATTATTTCCTTAAAATAAAACGGACTTTCTGGTTCAAAGAGCATGAACTTTAGGACTCTTAACACCTACATACAGCCAGTCCACTTTCAGAAGGAAGCGATCGGCGACCACCGTGACTATGAGTGCCCATCCCCCACCTCACCCCGCCATGTTTCTTTTTTTCATCGTTGCCAAACTGAAATGCAAAACTTGATCAAGACCCATTTTCAAACTTAAAAGCCCTATTCAGCAACAAACCATGTGAATCAGAACACGCCTCCACCTTCACATTTCTGGACTGTGGCCCTGTGCACCTAAGACACCAATCTCCCAGGGCTTCCCTGATGGGTCCCCTTGGCACACCACGGCTTCCTTTAAGGACACACAAATCAATGAACAGCAGTTATGTCAGGATGAGATGACAGGAAGAAATTTCACTTCCTCTGTATTATTATGTAAATTTTTTGCCATCACATATCTTCAGGGAACAACAACAGGGACAGTTGCATGGAGAATGTGGGGTGGGGACCCACTCCAGGTTTCTCTGTGACCATGCCTTGTGATCACTTTCACAGCTGCAGCTGCTCCTGGCTCCATCCGCTGGTGGAGGCAGGCTGGGCGTGGGGTCCCCTCCTCTGAGTGCCCCTCATCCCCGGCAGCAGCTTGGCCTGCCAGTTCCCTCACGTGCCAGCCCCCCGCCCTCCTGGCCCGCACCCTGCCAGGACTCACAGCCGCTCCAGCTCCTTCATGTCATCAAAAGCCCCGCGTTCCACTGCTCCAATCTGGTTCTCCATCAGCTGCCTGGGGAAGCAAAGAGACAAGGACAGCTACAGGGTGTGGGACAAGGGTTGCTAGCAACAGCTGGCATGACGGAGGGGCAGAGGCAACCTCTGCCAGGGCAGCATTGGCAAGGGAGTAAGACAGGAGCCATGCCCAAGCCTCACACAGGCCTACGCCTGGCCTGAGCAGACCCAATTTCCTTACACCTTTGCAAATTCGCCGACATGGGCTCCTCAGGGCTCCCAGCATCTTACCTCACTGCAAAATACACTTGCAACCCCCAACCCTCTGAAGTTGCCTGCCAGGGCAGAAGGCCGCGGGGCACCCGAGCACCATGTCTCCGCTCCAATCAGGCTCCAGGGAGCCAGGCCCAGCAGCAGGCAGCACAGGCTGGCTTGAGCTGCTGGTGCACGTGCCCTGGCCTCTTTGGGCCCTGAAGGCACATGTCCAAGGGACAGAACAGGGGGGACCGGCCAGTATCAGGGGGAGGGGAGCCTGTGCCAACTGGGCAGAGCCCACACAGGCAGCAACACACTCTACAATTGGCAGACAACACCCTCTCTGCCTGTACCCCCACCCCGACTGGCCCCATCTGCTGAAGACAAGAGTGGGGTGCCCACGCCAACTGAACCACCTGGCTCTGTGGGACTCTGCGTCCCCTTGCCGCCAACGTGCCCTGAAACCCAGAGCATCCGGCTGGTGGGGCAGCATTTTTCACCAACAGATTGACTGTTGCCTGATAACTTTTGAGATAGTCAAGTATGTTTTTCCCACTGCATCTGTCCCTCTCTACCCGCAAGCAGGTGGCTTGCGTGCCCCTGCATGGGCCTCAGATGACGTTGGGGGCAGGGCTGAGGGGGAAACGCCACCAGACACTTCTCTTTCTCTGCTTTGTTTCCAAAAGCCTGAAGTGTGAGAGGCTCCCTCTGGAGGCCTGGGGGCAGAGGGGAGGGGAATCCCTGGAGAGAGCGTGGGCTTCCCCAGACTCAGAAGGGACACACCCAGAGCCTGGGAAGGGGCAGAGGTCAGGGGGTTCTGGAGCAGATCCCTACCCAGCGGCTTGTCAGCTCTGACCTCAGAGACGGTTGGTCATGAGGTCCCTGCTCCTCCAAAGACCCTCAGAACTGCAGAGGCGGGAGTTCTGAAAGAACTGAGGTCCTAGGATCCCTGCACTACCCCGAGAGCACAGGACGTCGGATCTTACGATGAGTTAAGACTCAAGACTGAACATCACCCCACCCGACACCCCTCAGGATGTCTTGCCAAGACCGACTCCACAGTGGAGGGGCCCAGCCAGTCCACCACCCTACCACCCACAGCCAGGGCCCTGCCCAGGACCACCGTGGCACTGCCGGGGGTGGGGTGGGAGGGAGCACCCCATACTCACAGCACCCGCAGCTGCTTGAGCCCCACAAAGTCATTCTTGTGGATCCGAGTGATGTTGTTGCCATTGAGTTCCCTGGAGGAAGAAGGAGAGAAGGAAGCAGTGAAGTGAGCAGGGTGAGCCCCCAGGCCAGGGGCTCTGCTCCAGGTGCCCGCCCCCCTGGATCAGCCAGTCATCTCATCAGTGGGGCTGGGGGCTTCTGTGAGTTGAGTCTGTGTTGAGGCCCAACAAGCTGGGCCCTCTTTGCAGCTGACGTCCAACCCGCTGGAACTGCAGGGCACAGGGCGCATCACTGGGAGTGCTGTGGAAACCGAAAACGTGGTTTCTGCCACTAATGCAGCTCGGTCTAGTTGGAGAGATGAGACATTCACCCAGGGAAGAATGTGGAAACTAGTCAAGGAGAGAGGCTATTCAGGTAGAATCCTCGCTAAGCCTCAGTTTCCTTATCTATAAAATGGGGACGACAACTGTGTCTAACTTACAGGGTCAGCACAGGGTAAAAGCAAGTAAAGGGCATAGCCTGCGCTTGCAAAGGGCTCCATGGGGACACCAGTGTTATCGTCTGGTGGCACTGGCTCCTGCGAGCTGTCCATATTCTGAGCAGGAGACAGCAAGGAGGGCCAGGCAATTTTAAAGGACTGAGGAAACGGAACTCAAGCTGAGGCTCCAAGACAAGGAAGAACTGCACACGACCAGGAGGGAGCAGATGTGCCCCAAGGACCACACTGCATCAGGCCTGGAGTAGCTGAGGGGTGAAGCGGGCAGCAGACAACCAGAGAGTTGGAAGCTGTGAGAAGCAGGGCTGGGGGAAGGCGGGCCAGATTACAGAAGGCTGGAGAGAGCAAGCAGAGAAGAAACCGAGGGCCAGCGGAGGCTCTGGGTCAGGGGGATGGAGGGCCTGCCAGGAGGCCAGTCCTGCAGCAGTGAGCAGGAGGGTGGCCAGGAAGGGAGGCCACCCCCACCATCTGGGTCCTGGGGCCAGGCCTACAGCTCCTCCTCTCACCCCATGCCGGGCTGCCGGGCCCCTCCTTCCTTCCAAGGCCACCTTGGACCCACCTGAAGAGCTGTCTGCCCCACCCAGCCTCACTCAGCCTCACCAAGGCAGGCCATTCCAGGAGTGAGGCTCTCCCTACCCCAGAAAGCTCCCCCACTGAGCCACACACAGCAGAATCTCCCTCAGGCCTCACTCCAGCTGTCCCCTCTGCCATCTATCTCCCTGGGGCAGCTCCCGCTTGCCTCCACCTCTTCCTCAACACTGTCATGTTCACACATGCGCACGCGCAGGCGCACACACACGCCCCATGTTCACCTGCAGCCCAGTCTTCTCACTTAGCCAACTTTAGTCAAAAGTTCTGGGTATGGCCAAGAGCTCAACCCAAGTCCAAGCTACTTTGAGAAACAAAGTCCCTGTCCTCCCGGAGTTTAGAAATTGTTTGGTCTGGCCGGATGCAGCGGCTCACACTTGTAATCCCAGGACTTTGGGAGGCTGAGGCAGGTGGATCACCTGAGGTCAGGAGTTCAAGACCAGCCTGGCCAACATGGTGAAACCCCATCTCTACTAAAAATACAAAAAAATTAGTCAGGCATGGTGGCGGGCACCTGTAATCCCAGCTACTCAGGAGACTGAGGCAGGATAATCGCTTGAACCCGGGAGGTGGAGGTTGAAGTGAGCTGAGACCGTGCCATTGCACTCCAGCCTGGGCAACAAGAACGAAACTCCATTGAAAGAAAGAAAGAGAGAAAGAGAGAGAGAGAAAAAGAGAGAGAGAGAGAAAGGAAGGAAGGAAGGAAGGAAGGAAGGAAGGAAGGAAGGAAGGAAGGAAGGAAGGAAGGAAGGAAAGAAGGAAAGAAGGAAAGAAGGAAAGAAGGAAAGAAGGAAAGAAGGAAGGAAGGAAGGAAGGAAGGAAGGAAGGAAGGAAGGAAGGAAGGAAGGAAGGAAGGAAGGAGTTTGGTCTGGGTGATGTTCTAGGGTTGTTTCCACTAAGATCAACAACACATGGATTCCTTTTCTGCACCATCTAGGAACTGGAGTTACGCCCACCTTCACACCATGCAGAAAAATAGTAACTGTGCTCATCTTAACAGATGAGAATGGCTCTAAGAGGCTAGGTGCCTTCCCAAGGTCACCTGCTGGTAATTGACAGAACAGAAATCTGAACCCACGGCCATCTGACCCACGGGCCAGGCTTTTTCTACCAGGTCAGGCTGTCTCAACATTCAACGCATCCTCTCGCTGCCCGTCCCGTGGGCCTAGCTCCTGATCCTCAGAAGCAGCTGCAAAAACTCATTCCCTGCTCCTCATCACTTTCCTAACAGGATCTCTCAGAGGGGCCTGAGGCCTTTCCAAGCTAACACAAGCCATTGGTGAGAGCCCCTGACTGAGCCGCCTCCCCACCCTAAATGCTGCAGGGACACCTTCTCCAAATGAGATGGCTCTGCTCAATGTAAAGGTCATTTTTCAATGAACTAAATATTATTTCCTGAAACAGCCACTCTGAGCCTCACTGTGTTGCACCCCAACCTGCTCCCTCTGTACCCCAGCCTTTCTTCAAATACTGAGAATGTCATCATGAAGCCCTTTAAAAGTGGTTCTCTTCCCAAGCAGGGCTGGTTCTCTTTGGGTTGAAATGTTTATCCCCAAACCTAAACCCAAAAGGCATTTTTGGTTGTTGTTTTTCTATTATAAAAATATGTCAGCATTGATTATAAGAGGAAAAATCTTAAACAAGTTAAATGGACATTAGTAGAGCATTGCTTGGTTGAATTCAGCACATCTGCGAAACTGCCATCTGTCATGCAGCCATTTAAAACGGCACAGATCTGCTTGTCTTGACAAAGAAAGTTGTGCATGACACAGAACATGGGAAAAGGTCACAAGACAACCCTTTTCTACGAACCTGCTTGATATGGTTTGGCTGTGTCCCTACCCAAATCTCATCTTGAATTGTAGCCCCCATAATCCCCATGTGTCATAGGAGGGACGCGGTGGGAGGTAATTGAATTGTCTGAGCAGGTCTTTCCCGTGCTGTTCTCGTGATAGTGAATAAGTCTCATGAGATCTGATGGTTTTATAAAGGACCGTTCTCCTGCACTTCTCCTTGCTCCCACCATGTGAAGAAGGATGTGTTTGCTTCCCCTTCCACCATGATTGTAAGTTTCCTGAGGCCTCCCTAGCCATGTGGAACTGTGAGTCAATTAAACCTCTATCCTTTATGAATTACCCAGTCTCAGCTATGTCTTTATTAGCAGTGTGAGAATGGACTAACACACTGCTTATGTAGAAACACACACACACACACACGAATACAGAATGAGCTGGGGGCTGTGTGCCACATAGTAATGGCTGTCACCGCTAAGTGGTAGGACTCAAGGTGACCTCAGTTTCTTTTTTATACTTTTCTGCAGTGTTTTTTTTTTTTTTTTTTTTTTTTTTTTTTTTGAGAGGGAGTCTGGCTCTGTTGCCCGGGCTGGAGTGCAGTGGCCGGATCTCAGCTCACTGCAAGCTCCGCCTCCCGGGTTCACGCCATTCTCCTGCCTCAGCCTCCCAAGTAGTTGGGACTACAGGCACCCGCCACCACGCCCGGCTAGTTTTTTGTATTTTTTAGTAGAGACGGGGTTTCACCGTGTTAGCCAGGATGGTCTCGATCTCCTGACCTCGTGATCCACCCGTCTCGGCCTCCCAAAGTGCTGGGATTACAGGCTTGAGCCACCGCGCCCGGCCGTGTTATTTTTTTAAAGACATCTGTTTTTATAAACAAACATAATATCCAACATATAATATCCATAATAGCCAACATATAAATAAAAGTTACTGCATATAAAAATAAGAGTGCTATGCACATTACTGAATATTTTTCCATTTCCAAAACAAAGAAAAAAATGAAAGTCATACGTAATCCCATCACTAAGAAATAACTCCTTTTAATGTTCTGAAATATTTGCCCTCAAGCCTGTTTTTGTTGGAAACTACTTTTATATACTTAAGATAATTCAACAAATGTTTACAGAAGACTTACTATGTGCAAAGTGTTTTGCAAGGTTCTGAAGAGGATGAATGAGACATAAATGTTACCCCCTCCTTCTACAATATCATACGCTGTGTGTTTTCCACCTAAGATTCCGATCGGCCATGAAGTGTCCCTTCATTTGGATATATCAAGTTACTGGACCACTCCCTCCCTGATTCCCTGTGACTGGTATCCCTGGGCTGGTTAGATATTGTCCAAATATAAATTATTGCATAAAGGTTGATGAGCATTTGGGAGGAATACATTCCTGTAAATGCAATTACTTGGTCAAAATCATGAAAAATCTGATGAATTTTACATATCATTCATCACTCATTCCTTTTCACGGCAACTAAAGCAATTGACTATGATAATTATTCCCATTTCACAGATGGCAAAATTGAGGCAAAGACAAACACTGACTTATCTTAACAAGGCAGGACCCAAAATGGAACTCAAGAATCCCTGAGGATGGAATTCCCACTAAGGCAGGACAGAGGTGGAGAGGACATTCTGATGACACCCCACATTAGCACACCTCTCTTCTTACCCTTTTGTACCAGCCCCCACAGTGCAGGTGCAGGGGTGCATTCCTTAGTCCCACTCCTGTTTCTCACTTCCTACACCCCACTCCACACAAGACCTAAGACAAGCAGGGAGAAAAAGACAACGGCACAGACAGCAAGGCAAGCACAGCCTCTCCCTTGGGGACCCTGCTTCCGGGACAGAATGTCAAAAGAGGCCCAAGCCCATCCCAGCCTGCCCCCATCAGCCTTGCTGTCTAACGCAGAGCTTAATGCCTCCTCTCAGGGGAGAGCCCCTCACCCCAGCCTGCAGCCTGAGAGCTCTCACTAAGCTCCCAGGTCTGACGGCTGCTGCCTAAGGAGGTATTATTGCCACTTAGGCTGAGAAAGTGACCTCCACGGGGTAGCCCACCCTCTCTCCCACCAGGATCAAGTTCACAACCTAAGCCAGCCACTTCCCCTCATCAAAGGTTGCTAGAATAAGGCAAGGAGGACATTTTCCTGTCGCATCTGATTCCTCCAATGGGAGGTCCTCAATGTTGCCACGGAATCCCCTCCCCCAGCAAGCTGCCAGGGGAGACTGGGAGATGCTGCTAGGACCTTAAGCCCAGGGCAGCCAGGACAGCTGGAGGAGTGGGCCCACTCGGGCAGGTCCCAGCCTCAAGTCTCAGGAAGATCCCAAGATCCAGAGCCCACCTGGGCTCCCTGAGGTTTTGCCACTAGAGCCCATACCTGCCACTTCTTCCTGGGCACCAACTGTGTTCAGGCTCCAGGCTCTGACCCTAAGCATGCTTCATCTCATTTCACTCTCATTTCACAACCTATAACGGCAGTCATACGCTCTCCAACTTGCTGAGGAGGAAACTGAGGCACGGATGCATGAAGCAACTTGCATGGTGCTACACGGCTAATAAGTGGTGGGGCAGGATCAGACCCCAGCCAGTGTGATTCCACGTTCTGTCTCCTACGTCACAAGTCCTCATGTTGCTGGACTCTCCCTCTGTCCCCTCATCCCATGCCCTCACCTCGAGTGGCTATGCCTTGGACAGAGCTGAAGAACATAACTTGAGGGCTTTGTAGAGGACACGGCTGCACTGGGGCTCCGTAACGAAACCATGTGCTCTGCCTACACAACAATTTCGGGGGCTCCCCCGCCAGGCTGAGCTAAGTGTTCTTAGTCGCCAAGAGTGTGGGCTCTGGAGCCAGACCATCCGGCTTCAAATTCCTGCTCCACCATTACACTGGCTGTGTGACCTTGGGCACGTAAGTTAGCTTTTCTATGCCTCAGTTTCCCCATTTATAAAATGAGGATGATGGTAAGACCCACCACTTGGAGATGTGGTGAAGTTTAAATGTCTTGATATTTCTAAAACACAAGAATAATGCCCGGCACACAATTCGTGCTCTCTACAGCATTATTACCTGCTGCGATTATCTTGACTACTGCCACTGCTGTGATTTTCCTCCAGGACTATAGCTCCACCAGGAGGTGGCGTCCCCTGGCTCAGCTCCAGCCGGTACTGGACTGGCAGGGCCAAGTTGAACTGGGAAGAGTCACTCACTTCCCTGCAGGACCCAGGAAGCTGAAGACCAGGGAAGGCACCCTAAGACAGTGCTCCCTCTTCCAAAAGTCATGAGTTTACACCCATCCTTCTCCCCAAGGAGGAAAAATGCTCAGTGGCAAACGGCCCTGATTTCCCTCCGTTCCTGTGTGGTCCTAGCCTAAAAGGAAAACCTCGGTGGCAAAAGATTTTGGAGAAAATCCTCCGAAGCAAAGTTACCAAGGAAAAAACAAAAACACATAAGGATGTCTTGAATCCTCTCAGGAAACAAGAATTTGATCCCCAGTCTCTGGGTATTTGTGAGGAACCAAAAGAAACCCTGGGATTTCCTGGGGCTGCAGGAATAAACTCCCTGGGCCCGTCATGGGCTGTTCTGGGGGCTCCTGGCGCCAGCTTCGCAATTTCTCACCCTGGAGCTCCAGCCACTCCTGTTACCTCAGGGACTAGAACGTTCCTTCCTCATCACAGCCTGTGGTGGATGGCTCACCACCTTGTGGTGAAAGGTGAGAGGCTTACCCTTCCTGCAGGGAAGAAAGAAAGAAAAAGAAAGAAAGAAAGGAGAGAGAGAAAGAGAGAAAGAAAGAAACAAACAAACAAACAAAGAACGAACGAACGAACGCACGCTATCACCGAATAAGACAAGCCTGCTCGGGAATGGTACACCCAGCTCTTTGCTTTGAAATCTTACCCTGGCCGAGGCTGCGGCGCTGAGAGTCTACAGAGTCAGACAGAGAGAACGGAGGAAAGAAAGAAATTCCCTCCCCAGCCACTGCCCAGACAGCAGTAAAGGGGCCCACAGAGGCCTAACACCCCAACCTGCAGGCTGGCCCGGGTGCATTTCCCACATCCCACCCGCCAGCTTCCACACCCGCCCCACGCCTCTGTCCTCGAGCCCGAACCCTGCAGCGCCGCCTCACAGGCTCCCCACGTTCACCTTGGCCCCCCTCCAATCTGCTCTCCAAGCCACAGCCAGAGTGGTCTTTTCAAGATGCAAATCTGATCATGTCACTCCGCACTTAAAGCCTTCAATGGATCCCCATTGCTCTTGGAATCAAGACAAATCTTCTTAGTGGCCGGGCGCGGTGGCTCATGCCTGTAATCCCAGGACTTTGGGAGGCTGAGGCAAGTGGATCACCTGAGGTCAGGAGTTAGAGACCAGCCTGGCCAACATGGCAAAACCTGTCTCTACTAAAAATACAAAAATTAGCAGGGCATGGTGGCAGGTGCCTGTAATCCCAGCTACTTGGGAGGCTGAGGCAGGAAAATTGCTTGAACCCAGGAGGCGGAGGTTGTAGTGAGTCAAGATTATGCCACTGCACTCCAGCCTGGGTGACAGGGCAAAACTCCACCTTACAAAAAAAAAAAAAAAAATCTACTTACCGTGAACTACAAGCTCCTGAGTGGTCTGTTCTGTGCCCACCAACCCAGCCCGCCCCATGCTCCTTCTGACTTCCTACTCCCTCTGCCTAGAATGCTCCTTCCTTCCTCTTTGCCTATGAACTCCAATTGGCAAACCTTCCTATCACAGGCCCACAGAGCGCCCTGACCCTCTCCTTTGTAGCACAAATCAGAGCCAATTGTTTTTTGTTTTTGTTTTTGTTTTTTTTTGAGATAGAATCTGTCACCCAGGCCAGAGTGCAGTGGTGTAATCTCAGCTCACTGCAACCTCTACCTCCCAGGCTGAAGCTATTCTCAGGTACCCACCACCATACCCAGCTAAATTTTTTTGCATTTTTAGTAGAGGCAGGGTTTCACCATGTTGGCCAGGCTGGTCTCCAACTCCTGACTTCAAATGATCCAACTGCCTCGGCCTCCCAAAGTGCTGGGATTACAAGCCTGAGCCACCTCCCCCAGTCAGAGTCAATTTATACTGATTTGGAGGATTCCCTGACTGATGTCCCAGCCTCCACATGAGATTAGAAGCAACCTGGGGACACAGACTATGTTTTATTGCTATTGTACACCCAGGGTGCAACACAGAACATGGCACATGATAGATGTTTCAATAAGTATTTCTTGAATACAGGAAAGAATTTGCATTAAAATTGACATTTTAAATAGCATTAGTTGAGCAGGTTTTCCATGTTTCTTTGTCTCCCTACTCCAAAAATAAACACACACACATTAAGAAATGCTCTCCCCAGCCAGGCATGACAGCTCACTCCTATAATCCTACTGCTTTGGGACTCCAAGAGAGGAGAATTGCTTGAGATCATCCTGGGTGACACAGCAAGACCCCATCTCTACAAATAAAATTTTATTTTAATTAGCCAGGCATGGTCATCTCAGCTACTTGGGAGGCTGAGGTAGGAGGATCACTTGAGCCCAGGAGGTTGAGGCTGCAATGAGCTATGATTGCACCACTATACTACAGCCTGGGCAAGAGAGCAAGAACCCTGCTAAAAGAAAAAGAAAAAAAGAAAGAGAGAGAGAGAAAGGAGGGAGGGAGAGGGAGAGAGAGAGAGAGAAATTTAGAAAGAGAGAAATAGGAAAAGAAATGTTCTCCCCAAATGGACATCACCCCAAAAGAGCTCCACGCAGAGGATGCTCCCATGTTACCAACAACTTCCTCTCTTCCAGGTCCTTCCATTCTCATAAGTGAGCCCAATATGAGCAAGGAAATCGCGTCCTTAGGGTCCAAGCTGCTAAGTGAGACAGCTGGGTGATTCCAGACACCCTCAGGAGGAAAGAGGAAAGGACGGGTTGTCTTCCTCCTGCTCGGGGGTGGTCTCAGTCTTCAGGAGAGCCAGGGTAGCCGGTGGAATGGGGCAGGTCCCTTCCACGGGGCAGCACTGGCCTGGCTGCTTCATAAACATGAGCTCCACGTACTTCTCACAACATCCCTTGGAAGTAGGCGTCTTTCTCATCACCTTACAGATGAGGAAATGGAGCCTACAGGTTGAGTGTCAGAGCTGGGAAGCCAATCCAAGTGGTTCAGTCTTTGGGCCAAATAACTCAGGCCTTGAAGGCACAGGCCTGGGCTGGAATCCCAGCTCCACCCTTTTTTTTTTTTTTTTTTTTTTTTAACACAGGGTCCCACTCTGTAGCCCAGGCTAGAGAGCAGGGGCATGATCACAGCTCACTGCAGCCTTGACCGCCCAGGCTCAAGAAGGGGTAACAAGGATCTGAGCAAAGCCAGCATTGGCCTCAAGCAGCGGTGAGGCAGGAGGGCCTGAGGCCCCAGTGGGTGCAGCCTGGGGTTTCCATGAATTGAGGTTGATGGGGAAGAAGGGGGTCACAGAGGGATCTGTGAGCACAGCTGCAAGCCTTGGTAGGTATTGGAGGACTCTGAAGTCCTGGAGACCTGAGCCCAGAAGGGCAGAGTGAGCACACAATCTGACCCCAAGGAAAGGGTAGCTGTGGCTCCCGAAGGGCGAAGGCCTCTGGCCAGCCTGCCTTGGCCTACGGGGTAGAAGAATAATTATTCCTCAGCCCTTTAATAGGAAAATACCAGCCCCCCAGCTGCAGGGCTTCCACTCTGCTCCCCCGTTCCCTTCAATATCAGTGCTTCCTTCTGGCCTGGAGCAGCCTAGAGCTCAGCAAGCTCTTCCCCTGCCCCAGCACGTGCACCAGGCTCCCTGTCCGAACAGCCTTCAGGCCTCCAGTCAAACGCCCTCCTCTAAACCAGCTTCCCCAGGTGCCCACTTATCTCCTCTGGAGCTCGGACAGCCATCGGAGTTGCAGGTCAATAGGAAGTCCTTTGTCTAAGGCCAGTTTCCCAGCTACCTGTAAGGGGAGAGGCCGCAGCTGGTTTGCTCACTGCTGTATCCCTGGCACCTGTGAGGATACCTGGCACATAGTAGGTGCTCACTGAATACAGGCTGCCAGAACAACCCTGCCCACTGAGCCCAGGGGCTGCTGGCATACCATGGTCGAGGCCTTGCACGCACTCCTGTCAGTCAGCTGGGCCTTCCCCACATCCTCAGGCCTCAGTAGGTGAGGAATCAGGGCTCCCAGCATCCCAGTTCTCCAACCCACCAGTCTGAGCCACAGCCAGACACCAACTCCAGCCTGGGACCACCCTCTGACATGTGATCAGTAGGGAAGCCCCAAGGAGGAGGAGGCAGGGACCCCATGCCAGGGCCCATTTGCTACCGATCCACTCCACCCTTGCGCCTGGGCTCCTGGGGACCCATCTTGTTTCCTTGGCTGGAGAAACAGCAATTGCTACAGTAGTATCCCAACCAAGCCAGCTCATTTAAGCCTCACAGTAGTGCCTGGCTCAGAGGCTCCTTGTCAGTCTTGACTGACAGATGAGGGCACTGAGGCCTAAAGAGTTTAGATGACCTGTTTCAGGTCACCCAGCTGGTTGAGGAGCAGGACTTGAGCTCTGGCACATCTGACCCCAGGACCCAGCTCTTTAAAAAAAAAAAAAAAAAATTAGTTGTTAATTGTGGTAAAAATATACATAATATAAAACCTACCATCTTAATCATTTTTAAGTGCATAGTTAGTTCTGTAGTGTACTGTACTACTTTAAAATGTATATATTCAGATTGTTGTGCAAACCAATCTCCAGAACTTTTTCACCTGCAAAGTGAAACTCTATGCTACAGAGCTCCCCCATTCTCCACCAGTCCCTGGCAACTGCCCTTCTACCGTCTGTCTCTGAATGTGACTCCTCTGGGTACCTCAGATATGTGAGATCGTAGTGTTTGTCGTTTTATGACTGGCTTTTTCACCCAGCACAATGTCCTCAAGGTTCATCCATGTTGTAGCATGTGTCAGAATGTCCTTTTTTAAGGCTGAATCATACTCTATTCTATATATAGAAACCACTCTGCATTCAGTTCTTTTGGGTATTTACTTGGAAGTGAAATTGCTGGGTCATATGGTGATTCTATTGTTAATTTTTTGAGGAATCGCCATACTGTTTTCCACAGTAGCTGCACCATTTCACATTCCCACCAACAGTGTGCACATCCTTGTCAACACTTATTTTCTGTTTTTTTGACAGTCGCAATCCTAGTGGGTGTGAGGTAGTAGGGCCCAGCTCTTAATCCCAACTCCATGGGATTCTGTCCTGAGGCCCAAAGTGCACCCCAATCCCTTCACTTCTGAGGCCCCACCTTGCTCTTGCCAATCCCCTTCCCAGGTCTGTGGCCTACTCCCAAACCACAGCCCTGCACCCAGGGCTCCACTGACAGCCCCTAGGCCTCCATGCTCTCTATCCATGCAGGCCCCTGGGAGGCCATCCACCACTGACCTCCTCCTGCACCACCACCTCCCTGAATCTGCCCAACTCTGCTCACCATTCTCTACCCCAGACCAGACACCTTGCTCCCTATACCAGCCTGCAACTTGGGTCCACCCAGCAAACATGTGCAGGCGGGAATCAATCACGGCCAATTTGCCTTTACAGCCCCAATGCTCAGCTGGCAAGTGTTTTGTAGATACTGAATGAATGTCTGGCAAATAATGAAGGAATGAGTGAATGAAGTCAGGCCTCATTAAGACTACAGAGCAGAAGTCAAATTTAAAAACTAAACACAGGCACGTCTCAGAGCCTCAAGACTCAGGGAATCTCAGCATACCACTTACCAGCTGGCTGTTCAACCCTGGGCAGATGGCTCCACCTCTCTGAACCTTCTTCTCATCTGCAAAGCAGAGGTGAGTAATACCTTCCTCCCAGGAGTGTTATGAGGAGTAAAAGAGGGAACTCTGGTAAAGCAGCTCATTTGAGGCTGGCGAGAGGGAGGGGCTCTAAGCCACGACCATGACCACAGCTACCATCAAAATTCCCTCTCACCTCTCTCTGCCTCTGTCCTTCTCTGGCCCATCGACAGCTCTCCCCATTCCCGCATTCCCCAAGACCCCAAGGCTCCCTCCTTCCCTCTCCAAGAGACTCCAGTCCACCTGCCTCTATGCTGCAAGCAACTCTCTCCTGAGCCTGCTCCCCTTCAGAGTTCCCGTGCCTGTCTTCTCCTCTGCAAACTTCCTTACCACCTACTCGCTGCCGGCCATCTGCCTCCTGCCTTCCGCTTCTCCCAGGAAACTGCTCTGCCCGCTTTACCAGTGACCCCAATCTCATGTTCCAGAAGCTTTCCTTGGACCTCCTCCTCAGACAGACTGAATGCTCTCCACGCTGCTAACCCTCCTCCTCTTCACCAAACTCCTTCTTTGGCCTTTGCAATAACCATTCGGCCCAGGTTCAAATCCACAAACGTGTAGCCAGGGCTCCCCGCTGTCAAACACAGGACAGGAGTTCCTCCCGCCTCTCCACCATCTCTTCCTTCGACGCCTTCCCTTCCTCCTGCCCTCTAATGTGGGTGGGAGCTAATGTGTGTAAGTCCTCGAAGGATGTGCTTTCTTCTCCAGGAAACCCCAGCACCAAGCAGTGTTTCTTAAACTGCGTCCTAGGCACTCCAGAATCCAAATCACCGGAATCGCCTTGCTGAAGATCTACAGAGCCAGCACCTCTAGGATGGGCTGGGAATCTGCATTTTGTGCCAGTCTCCCAGGAGATCCTTATTCCTACCAAAGTTTCTGTTCCACTGCCTTCATAGGTTGAAGCGCTTCCCCTGAGGGTCCCCCATCTCTCTCTCCAGCCTGAATACTCTCCTGAGTAACCTTCCCCATCACGACCTCTGGGGCCATCTTTTTCACGTAGATTTTTAGTGGCAGTTCAAAGAAAACAGGCAAAAGCCAAATTCACAACTTCTCCTCCAGGATCAGTCGCCCTTTTCCAGCTTCATTCCAGTCCCAGGATCACTCTCTCAGGCTCGAGCCTCAGAGTCTGCCAGGCCGTTCCCACTTACTCTCTCTGCTCTCTCTGCCTTGGTCCAGACCCACTTCCCCTCGTATCTTGGCCTCTGCAATAGCTTTGAACTCTATGATTGTAGTAGATTCCTATGACAAATTATTATACACTAGTGGCTGAAAGTAACACAAATGTATTATCTTTCAGTTCTGGAAGTCAGAAGTCCAAAATCAGTCTAACCATGTTAAAGTCAAGGTGGTGGCAGGACATTAACAGCAGATTGGATAAAGAAAATGTGGGCCGGGTGCGGTGGCTCATGCCTGTAATCCTAGCACTTTGGGAGGCCGAGGCGGGTAGATCACAAGGTCAGGAGATCGAGACCATCCTGGCTAACACGGTGAAACCCCGTCTCTACTAAAAATACACAAAATCAGCCGGGCATGGTGGCGGGGGCCTGTAGTCCCAGCTACTCGGGAGGCTGAGGCAGGAGAGCGGCGTGAACCCCGGAGGTGGAGCTTGCAGTGAGCCGAGATCACGCCACTGCACTCCAGCCTGGGTGACAGAGACTCCGTCTCAAAAAAAAAAAAGAAAGAAAATGTGGTACATATACACTACACAGTACTACGAAACCATAAAAAAGAAGGAAAGCAAGCCTGGCGCAGTGGCTCAAGCCTGTAATCCCAACACTTTGGAAGGCCGAGGTGGGTGGATCACCTGAGGTCAGGAGTTTGAGACCAGCCTAACCAACATGGTGAAACCTCGTCTCTACTAAAAATACAAAAATTAGCCAGGCACAGTGGTGGGTGCCTGTAATCCCAGCTACTCAGGAGGCTGAGGCAGGAGAATCGCTTGAACCCGGGAGGTAGAAGTTGCAGTGAATCGAAATTGTGCCACTGCACTCCAGCCTGGGCAACAGAGCAAAAACTCCATCTCAAAAAAAAAAAAAAAAAAAACCAGATGAGGGAGAAGGGAAAGTTCTTTCTTATGGTAGAAAGTTCACTAATAGAGAACAAATGATGGAGTTGAAAATCATCATGAATGCTAAAACTAGGGGGATGAAAGCTTGATGAGAAACAGAATGTGCACTTAGCTTCAAACAATCCCCCAACAAATTACCTGTTAATACCAAAGAAGAAAACAACAACCTCTCAGCAGAGAAGCCTGGCAGACATCAACTTATCAAGTGATTAAAGACAAAATCACCAATACTGGCACAAACCGACATCACCTGCCTTCTGACATGGTGCACCAGGAAGGACACGGAGTCATTATTTGGTGTTCCCAGCAAAAATGCGTAACCCAAATGTAACCGTGAGGAAAGATCAAATGAAGTCAAACTGAGGAGCATTCTGCAAAATAACCGGCCTGCATATATCAATAATGTCAAAGTCAAGAAAAACAAAGAAAGGCTGAGGAACTCTTCCAAATTAAGGGAGACTAAAGACCATGACCATTAAATGCCATGTGTGATTCTGGCAGGATTGTGGACCTGGGAAAAAACAGCCATGAAAGACATTATCCGGGCAATTGATAAAAACTGAGTGTGAATTCTGGAGTATAGTTTTGCACCGATGTTTAATTTTCTGATGTTGATAGCCTTATTGTTCTTAGAAAACACCCACCAAGTATTTAAAGGAAAAAAGTTACAATGTCTCCAAGCTATTACTAAATAGTTCAGGAAAAAAATTACCTATTAGTGTGTGTGATAGAGGAGAGAGAAAGTGTGTGTGTGTGTGTGTGTGTGTGATTACGATAAAGCAAATTGGATTGTGATGTTTGCACAAGACCATAAGTTTATTAAAAATCATTTATTTGTTTTTTAAAATTTAATAAAAAGTTTTGCACACCCCCTCTGGGGACCCCCATTTCCCTGCCCCATGGCCTAGGTGCCCACCCATTTCTTTAATCTCCTCTCCCAGAACTCACCAACACAAATCTTCGCCCCTCAGGGGGGTCTGCTTCTCACTCTCCTTCCCAAACACATGCCACATACCTTCTGAATGCTCCCAAACTCCCTTACCCTCACTTCCCCTTACTACTTAACCTAAGTCTTGCCCAGTCTTCAAGGCCCGGTTGAAACCCTACCTCCACAACACAGCAACAATCCAATCCCTCCTTCCCATCGAGCGACTCTCATCAGACTCATCTCCACACTGATGGGGCACTGACTATGTGCCAGGCATTGCTCTATTCTAATTATTAATCTTTATTCTTGCTGCCTTCAGCCAGCTTTCCCTAGCATTAACCTCTTTCATAACCATGCACAGTTATCAAAACTAAGAAATTAGCTGGGCAAGGTGATGTATGCCTGTAGTTCCAGCTACTCGGGAGGCTGAGTGGGAGGATTGCTTGAGCCCAGGAATTTGAGACCAGCCTGGGGAATATAGTGAGACCCCGTCTCAAAAAAAATCATCTCATCTGAACTACACAGCCCTATGAGGTAAATGCTGCCACTGGTCCCATTTTACAGATGAGTAAGCTGAGCCGCTAGTGAGTTGTCTAAGATCTCTTGATAGGTGATGAAGCCAGGATTCAAACTGGGCCATTCTCGTACTGAAGCCTGGGCTGGTAGCCACTGTGCTCCTCGTCTCTACGGACATCCTTACACATTTGTTCTTTCTCCCTCACCAGGCTGAAAGCTCCTCAGGCCTCTCTCAATGACTCTATGCACCCTGCAGGTGCCCAACAGCTGTCTGTCCGCCACAGGCTGGGTTTCAGAAAGGAGAGGAGGGGGTCATGAGCTCCGTCAAAAAGAGGAGCCAATTCTCCACACCCTCCCCGCCCCCCAGCACAGCCCAGCTCCCTGGCTACTGCCCAAGGCCCGGCCGTCATCTGCTCTGGGTAATAAGTATTTGTATGGCGATAATTACAGCATTTCGGAAGAAAATCCCATTAAGCAAGAGCCCCGCCGAGCTGCTAATGCCGGCACAGAACTGGAGGCGGCAACTCCGCCAAGCACCCGTCTGCTCCCAATAATGCAGGAGCGGCCCAGCCCCAAAAGAGCACGGCCGCCCCTGCTGGCAGCCTCGGGCAGCCTGGGCCACCGACAGCCCGCCCGCCCCGCACAAGAAGGGGCACCGAGGAACATCAACACCCCCGCTTGTGCCCCAGGGTTCCCATCGGCTGCCTGATGAGGAAGAGGAGGGCCACCCTGGGATCCAGCATGACGCCCAAATTTCCTTCACATCCCTACAATTCTCTGTCACTTTAATAACAATAATACTACTACCATTTATTGGGCACTCGCTGTCTGCCAGGCCCTGTGCGAAGCGCCTCTGTGAGCATTACCGCATTTAATCCTCATGACCACCCTTTGAAGCAGGCCCTATCATCATCCCCACTTTATGGGCAAGGAAATGGGGTTCTGAGAAGTCGCCCTTTCCTCCAGACCACTTATCCCAGCTTGCAGTTATGTGCTTATTCTTATATTATGTCATTCATCTCTATCTCCCCTGCTGGACTAAAACTGGGGTTTCTGTTTCTGTCCGGCACTATTCACCCAGCACAATGCAGACGTTCAATAGATAGCTATCTGTTGAATGAGGGAATTAAACCCCATCACTTGCCCAAGGCCTTCCCAGCTGCTGAGTGGCAGAGTGGGGTTAAAAACCTAGGCAGTCTGGCTTCACAGCCCTGCCATCAGGACCACCCGCCCTGCATACGGTCCCCACTCTGTCTCCAAATCCCCAGGGAAAGGGGCAGATGCCCAGGAAAGGTAAATGAGTGTTCTAAATAGACAGACTGCGCTCTAAGCAGACAGACTGCAAGAGAGCCAGCGCTCAAATCCTTACCTCCCGAGCTCTCTTCTGCCCCACCCAAACCCTTGAGCCTCTAGCTTGAGCTTTCCAAATAATAACAATAATATCCTAACGATTGAATCACAAAGCATTTTCACAACCATAGCATGAGTGAGTGCAAAGGGCCTTTGAGGTAGTAGGTGTCATCAGCCCCAGAGGCCGAGGCAAGGGCGAACACCAGCCATGTGCCAAGTGTGACACGTTGCCTCACTCACTGCTCACTATCAACCTGCACAGCTGTCGTCATCCCCTTTTACAGATGGGGAAACTGGGCCTCAGAGCAGAGAGAGGCACAGAATGGGGGTCCTAACACCAGTCATTCAGAGCCCAGCAATAAGCCAGTGTGCTGGCAGCCACACCAAAGCCTAAGCAAGCAGGGGACTCTTGCCCTGCCAGGAGGAACCTCCCCTGCACAGCTCAGGTCTCTGCTGCAGGAGACCCTGGTGGCCTGCTCAGATCCAACCAGGCCCTGATGGCAGATGTGGCTGCAGTGGCCCCTGACCTCATTTACCAAGGTCACCATACAATTATTATTTGGAATTTCAAACAGGCTCCCCAGAGGATCAGCCTCAGGTGCCCTGGGCAGCCTCCCTTATGTGTGACCACTCAGCCCTGTTAAATGAGACCTCGAGCTCAGGGAGCTGAGTCTAGAGAGGGCCTCCCAGGCCTCTACAGCAGGCATGGAGATAGGGCAGGGTGGGCGAACTGGCAAGGAGGGAAGGGCACATAAGGAGGACGGCAAGGCTGGGCACAGTGGCTCATGCCTGTAACCCCAGCACTTTGGGAGACTGAGGCAGGGGGATTGCTTGAGCCAGAAGTTTGAGACCAGCCTGGGCAACATAGCTAGATCCCCATCTCTACAAAAAAAGGGAAAAAAAGACCTGACAAGCAGCAGAATGTGCTGGGCCTGGAGGCAAAGAGAGAACAGTAGGCCTTCCCAAAGGCCCTGCCTGCCTCCCTCCATCCTCAGGCAACTTCCCCTCTCTGCACCCACACAGGGAATCTTCCGCAAGCCTCAAATACCCAGTGTGCCGAGGGCTGGGGGCACCAGCGATGTCCACGCATACTGCACTCTCACACTCTCCTGAACACTCTAGTTAAAAGATTTTTGTAATTAAAAATCAAGTCCAACTGAAAGTCAAGGTCGTTGTGGAAGAAAAAAAAAATAACTTAATGGTGACCATGGCTGGGTCCCTCTGCGCCTGGGCAATACAAAGAGAGGAAGCTTCCTGGGCCTCCGCCGCCGCCTCTCCCAGCCCTGGCTCTGTATTTTAATTGTTCATTACAGTGAATTATTTAGCATCCCTTCGCTGCCCAGCTGACCAGCCCCACAGCCCCTCTGGCTGAACCAATTTCCTCAGCAGCTCTGGGGCCTACCCAACCTCTTCCCCAAAGTCCCCACAGCAAACCAATAACAATTTCTTTCCATTTTGGGGGACACGCCTGGACCCAGAGTTATAGAATATATGATCATAAAGTTGCCAGGCCTCACAGGCTGCCGCAGAAACTGCCCAAAGGACAAAAGGCAAATGCACAGCTGCAGTCCATAAAAATTTCACAGCCTCAGAAGAAGCCGCTGTTTCAGGCTCTGATACTGCACAACACTCATATTGATTAGAGAGAGCATTTGCCACAGTTATTTTGAGTCTGCCTGGGCTCTTACCAAGGCCTCTTTCAAGATGTTCTTTTCCTCTTCGAGCAGCTCTTTCACGGGCTGCCTGGAGAACAGGCGGGCTCCCTGCACTTTCCCAGTCCAGGAAGCTTTGCCCACATGGCAGAGATCAGACCTGCTCCACTTCCCCAGGATAACTCACCCCTGGATTCCAACTACCAATTCCAGAGGAAAAGTTCACATATAGAAAGGTTTCCTGACCCTTCCCAACATCTCTTTCCAGCCTCAAGTCCCACTCCACTCACTGGCCACTGGCCACAGCATGTTTCAGCCCCAGGGACAAGCTGGTCCATCTTCCCATATCGGGCCAGGCACGCTCACACCTGCAGGCTTTTGGCTCATACTCAACACCTGCAGGCTTTTGGCTCATACTCACACCTGTAGGCTTTTGGCTCATGCTCACACCTGCTGGCTTTTTGCTTATGCTCATACCTGTAATCCCAGCACTTTGGGAGGCGGAGGCAGGAGGATTGCTTGAGCCCAGAAGTTTGAGACCAGCCTGGGCAACATAGCTAGATCCTCATCTCTACCAAAAAAGGGGGGAAAAAAGAGGTCTGCAAGAAAGCAGACCCCATGACCTGAAAAGCAGCAGAACGTGCTGGGCCTGGAGCCCAGCTATTCCCTCTGCCTAGATTGCCTGCCCTCTGTGCTTGGCAAAATCCAAACCAACCTTGATAAAGTGGCCCATCCTCTGAGAAACCCCTTCACTGTGGAAAAGGGCTTCTCACCCCAGTATTCCCACAGCCTGTTCCCTGAGGCTGCCGGGCCCTCTTCTGAGAGCTTACCATTAGAGGTCCTCTGCCCAGTTCTCTAGACCATGTGCCCCTTGAGGACAGGGATGGGCTCACTCCCTGCTGATGCCTCAGCACCCAGGGCAGTTCCTGGCTCAGAAACATTTGCTGAATTAAAATAATGAGATTCCCCTCCCTATCCTATCGTAATAATGGCTCTCACTTAGTGAGCATCAGAAGGTACCAGGCACTTCCCATACATGATCTTCCATCCTCACAAGAACCAGATACCTTATGTCGCCTCAGCCCCATTTTCCTGATGGAAAGCAACTAAGGTTCAGAGAAGTTAAGTAACTTGCCCAAGGTCACACAGCTCATAGGTGACAGAGCTGGAGGACCCAGGTAGTATAGCTCCCAGAACGCCACCTCTTTCCTCTGTACTAGGAAATTTCACTTTCATCTCACTCTGATCACAAAAGAGCTAAAGAGTTCATGGAAGTCTTAAACACTAAAGGTGGTGAGTAAGGATGGAGGAGATGACTTTAAGACTCAAGATTCAAAAGCAAAGAAGAGGAGCTAATGTGTCTTAGATCTAGGCTGCAACCAGGATAGCAGCTTCAGGAGAAATTCCGGTGGACAAGGCAAGGGAAGCAGGGAGCAGGTACAGAGGGGACAGGCATGGAGGGTGACCAGGCCACCGCAGAGGTCCTCTGGACAGATTTCTGACCCTCAGTTCCTCTTCAGGTCCACACAGGATAATGCACACACTGCCCATGGGAAACTCAGTTTGGTACCACCTCTCCCCAGCCCTGTAACACACAAGCATTCACACACACACACACACACACACACACATGCAACACACACACACACATCATCTAGATTGCATCTAGATTGCAAATTCTCTGAAGCCTCCACAGAAATTTTTCAGATGCAGCCAAGAAGAGTCTGGGGCAAATATGTGCTCACTGATTGCTGGCCTTGGTACAGAGTCTGATTCAGGAGACAGCTCTCCTCAGGGTCAGATTTCTGTCTCTGACCAGCTGGGGGCCATGAAAATGTGCTCGAAAGTTATCAAAATATGCATGCCTTTCCTGAGAGCCACTGCAATCACCAAGGAGTGTGGGAAGGAGGAGTAGGTAGGTTTCAAAGGAGCCAGCAGCCTTCTCCAAAGCCCTGTCCAAAAATCTCCTGGTGCAGTCACCTCTGCGAGCAGTACAAAGGCCCTGCATGTGACCAAAATCTACACACACACAGCCCATTACGGGGACTCTTATGGCCTCACACTATTAAGGTGGCCCCTTAATACTAGGAATTGACACAGAAACACATTATGCAGGAGACTCACAGAAAACAAAGTATAAAGGTCTGTAAATACACACACGCAAACACACACACACACATACACATCCTACTAGCTTAGTGGGTCTAGAAAAGGGTCAAGTTTCCTCAAGAATTTACGAGTAAGAGGGAACAGGGGAAGAGAAATGCTGTTTTTTTATGACTTGTCATGTTCAATATCTTTAACCTTGGGCCCCCCTCTCCAAGCTCTTGACCTCTTGGCATTATCCACCCGGTTCTCCATCCAAGACACACCTACCCCTTTCCGGGTGCTGAATGTTACACACCCCAAGCCACATACCCAAAGCCCTCAGGTCCCATTGTCTGCCTGCGTTGGGGATGACTGGGTGTGGAGGGAGGCGGGTGAGTAGAGGACCAACGCGTGGCACCTGCAGGGGAAGAATTCTCAAGGCTCTGGGGCAAACAATGGAGAAGAAGGGGCAGACCAGAAACTTCGCCTCCATCCCATCCTGCTGCCCTTCGTCAGGAGCAAGCTCTGGGAGCGGTAATCTGCGCAGCTGGCTCAGAACGCGGCCGTAGCCCCATGTGCCCAAAAGGAGACATTGTCCTGGCCAGTGTGGGAAGCGTCCCTCCTGGGTGCAAGGAAGGCTTTCTGGCACCAGTTCGCAGGCACCCTGGAGGAATAAAGCGCTGGCGCAGTGGGGAGGGCAGGTGCGGAGTGCAGGGTGCAGGTGTGAGGACGGGAGCTGACAACCCCGCCGAGGGCCCTTTGAATCCCAGGGAAGGGGAAACCACGGCGCTCCTGGCTCCTGGCTCGGGAAAGACCCCGGCAAGAACTGACCCGTCTGTGGGCTGCGGAGCCCAGGCGGGCCCCAGTGGTCCTGCCCCCACCCCGAAGTCCGGAATTGCGTCTGGGTTGGAGGGCAACCTCGGAGCCAGGGAGCCAGGGGCGGGGGCCATACTCACAGGCGCTCGGTGTTCCGCGGGATGTTCTTGGGAATGGCCTGCAGCCCCGTGCCGTGGCAGTCCACCGTGGTTCCGGTGCAGGTGCAGAGGGCGGGGCACGCCGAGGCTCCCAGGCTCCACGCGGCTGCCCACAACAGCAGCCAGAGCTCGGGTCGGACCGGCCCCGCGGAGGACCCCCACCCGGGCGTCAGCGCCATGGTGCCCTCACCGCGTCCCGCTCGCGAGCCAGACGGCGGCAGCCGCTGACCATCCCCGTCCGGGGCCGCCTCCAGGTGCAGTCCCGGGGCAGAGCCACCAAAGAACCCGCGGGCTTGCGCGCGGCGCCCCTGCGGGTTGGGAGGCACCTTGCTCCTCCAAGCGACGGCGCCTGTGCGCGGACTGAGGGAGGGCGCCTTGGGCGGAGGGCGCTCGGCTCCTCTGCCGTTTCGCCGCCTGCGTCTCCCTCTCCCTCCCTCCAGCTCCCAACTGACTGCTGCGAGGAGGAAAATGGGCAGGCCCCGCGCGCGCACGCACCCTAAGCACACCACACACACACACACACACCCGCGCGCTCGCTCCCACCCGGCAGTCATCCATCAATCGAAAAGCACACATCCAGGGCCGGGCTCCTCCCCGCCCTCCCCCCGCAGCCCCCCTCTCCCGACGACCACTCCGCGGCTGCAAGCCGCCTAGTTTCAAAGGTGGAACCTCCAAGGCGCCGCCAGCGGGCAGGGGGCTGCGGGGGAGGGGAGGGGAGGGAAGGGGGGTGTGGCTCGACCTGCCAAGTCCTGGCTCTACACACACGCGCGCGCACATGCACACACACACACACACACACACACACACACGGCGAGGATGCACACATTTAGACGCACGCACCCCGGCACCCGCGGTCCCAGCTGCTATTGCAGGGTGGGAGGGAGGTCTTATTTTGCTGCTTGGACGCCTTCCAGCGGGGTCAGACGCGTTTCCCCCATCCCCCGACGGCAGCATCGGCCTCTAGGCCCCATTGACTCGCTATGCCAATTCTTGGTTAAGGGAAACCCTGTGCTTGTGCCCCAGGTGGCATCCTCAAGCCACCAACCTTACTTAGCCTGGACTTTGAGAGTGGAGCTTTGCCGGGGGCGGGGCGGGGGGGGCGCTCCACGAAAGCGCTAGGCCAAGTACAGTCTCCTTCCTACCTCCATGCACCCACTTCTCAGAGGGTAACAAGCCAGCCCCATGCCCAGTATGAGAATGGCTCTGATCGGGACACTTGCTCAGCAGGGCACATTTGTACCATACAGTTACACGGGCTTCTTCCCCTGTTGTAGAAGAGAGGGAGGAGACATTAAGGAGACTTGGAAATCTGGCAAACATCTTCCTCCACTCACACCGGGGTTCCTCCATTTCTGACAGGTGGAAACAGATGAAAATGAATATTCCATCTTGTCATCAAAGGAGACAGAGAGGGCTGGCATAGGGCTGGGCGGCCTGCTTGAGAAAGAACCCCACAGGCCACCCCCATCAGACCCAGGCCTCACACCCAGCTGGGTAGGGACCTTCCTCAGTGTAAGGCAGGTGTGGACGTGGGCATGAACAGGACATCCAGGTGGGGAGAGAATTCTCCTCAACCCCAGAAAGGATGAAAGATCTCCTCAAAGCTAAGGACAGCTGTGGCCTGCTGGGGCAGTGTCCAGCAGTCGGGGCCCCGACGTGAGGCTGCCTGGCAAGAGGACACTGCTGGGTAGCCCGAGAAACACCTCCCGTCTCAGGAATGGCGGGGGTCCAGACACAGCATGGATGCATTTGGTGGGGAGAGTATCTGGCGGGGTGGGGATGGGGGATGTTGATAGACTCCACAAGGTTGAACCCTTACCCACAAGGTACCCAAGGCTCAGGCGTTTTCTTTGTTTTTCTTTTCCATGTTGATGAAAAATTTGCAGTCTCTCTACTGTCATAGCACAGTATGTTACAATTTATGCGGCTGATTTCATGGGCTTTTGACAGTTCTTTTGAAAGTTTTCACCCATCCCTGTCCATGACCTGCATCTGGGCAGTGGGTTCTTGAACATCAGTTCAGTTTCTCAGGGGGCAGGGTTTCTCAGGGGTGCCTATGTGGTAGGATATTAGGGAAGCTTCCCACAAACCAGGCTGGAGTCTGAGAGGGCTGCCCCTGCCCTGCAGCTCACCAGCTCCTGCTCCATGGGGCCCCAGCCCCTCTATCTGTGCCCTCCCGGTAGCCTCAGACAGAGTAACATTCCTCTGTGCCTGCTGCTTTGTTTATCCCCTCTTAGCACCTGCAGCTGCTTCTCCACACCCCACAACCCTGCCCACCTCCTGGCATCCTCACTCGCTCACCCAGACACACACCCCAGCACCTGGCGCTTAGTAGGCCTGTCACAGACAGCACTTAGGCTGTTGAAGATGTCTGGTCTCCAGCCTTCTGCTGCAGCAGTAGCTCCCCGGTCCCAGGACCTTGGAGGGCCCCTTCGAAGCCAAGACTCATGTGGAGAAGGGAGAGAGTGTTGATTAGCCGGGTGACATGCCCCTTGGTCCTCAGAGTGACAGAGTGAAGGGGTGTGAAGAGGGTGTGAGGAGGGGTGGGAGTGAGCAGGGGTGCAAGATTAGCCCTGCCTGTGGCTCCTGAGAACCAGCCCCTGCCCTAGAAGCTTCCAGACCAGCCTGGACAGTGAATCCCAAGCAGGCCCTGCTGCCTGGCAAAGCCCGGCTTTTCCTCTGAAGGGAGGGAAGGAAGGAGCCCCCGAGACCCAGGACAAAGACTCCCCCGACAGCCCATCACGGGAGGCCCTGCCCAAACAGCGGGCAGCTCCCCAGCTTGGCTCCCGTCCCTGGTTCCTCCACCCCAGAACCTGGCCAGCTCCCCGATTCAGGAGGCGGCTCACCATGAATGAGCGCAGCTCATTAGCGTGCCCGGCACATTTACTTGTTAAACAACCGCCTGGCTGGCCGCACACCCCCAAGCCCCCCTCTGTTTTTTCAATTTCCTCTCCCATGCCCCTCCCCATCTTGGGTCTCCCTACCCCCTCCCTACAGCCAGGCCACCTGCTCCCACTGCACGGGTGGGGAGGAGGCAGGCCTGGCACATTGCTTCTGCCAGGAATACTCCACCAAGCCCGGCCCTGCTCACCTGTCGCCAGCAGGGCAACCCCCTGGAAGGGAAATTTGGGGTTGAGTCTCCCCAGCCCAGTGACCTGAGTCCCCTCTGAGTCCTCTCAGCCATGTGTGCTGGGAGTTGAGGGCCACTTCCCACGTGTGATTCAAGGAGACAGCGCTCTCTTTACAGCTTCTGCACGGAGTCCTCTTCCCCACCTCCACCAGCCCCTTCTGGAGCACCAAGAAGCAGGAGAGCCTGGGTGAGGCTGAGGAGCACCATGGGGTGGATTTCCAAGCTGCAAAAGGCAAAAGTGAGACAGAATGCCTGCTAAGTAGACATCAGATAAACACTACTCACGGAGTATCTGTGTACTACATATGCTGTACTGGAACTCAGCAATTCAACAGGGGACAAGAATGGCCCTGGCCTTCAGTGGGCTCACTGTCCAGTGGGGGCACAGAAACAGGAAGCAGGAAAGCATATTCATTTGGGTGTCAGCGAATGTGGAATTGCAGAGAACCCAGAGTGAGGGCACAGAGTGGGGCTGGAAGGCTCCCTGGAAGAGGAGGCACTGGAACTAGGTCTTGAAGGATAAATAGGCATTCTTTGGGCAAAAAACAGGCAGAAAGCCTCTCTCAGCAAAGAGAAGTACATGAGGCAAGTCACACAGACTGGGAGCAGCATTCTCAATGGCTGAGCTGGGGCACGTCCAGCAAGGCTGGAGCGTGGCAGGGGATTCAGGTGGGAAGCACAGATGGAGGTTACGGAGGTAATGAGGACACACCCCAGAGGCCCTGGTGCAGCCTTTCTCTGGCTTCACTGGGCTTTTAGCATCACCTGGCCTGGCCCTGTCCTCAAACAGATGTCTATGTATGCATGTGCTTGGAAATGCACTACCTCTGGAACCAGTGTCTCTGCAACCTGGTGCTTCCAGGGAGGTGACTTGAGAGGTAGCAAGGAGACAGTTGCAGCAGATGCTTGTTTTCTACTGTTTGGGGTTTTTTTGTTTGTTTGTTTTTTGAGATAGAGTCATGCTGTGTTGCTCAGGGTGGAGTCCATTGGCACAATCACAGCTCACTGCAGCCTCCAACTCCTGGGCTCAAGCGATCCTCTCACCTCAGCCTCCCGAGTAGCCAGGACTACGGGCACGTGTCACCATACTTGGCTAATTGTTTTTTGCTTGTTTGTTGTTTGTTTTTTGTTTTGTTTTGTTTTTTGCAGAGATGGGTCTCCCAGGTTGCCCAGATTGGTCTCAAACTCCTGGATTCTAGTTATCCTCCCATCTCAGCCTCCCAAAGTGCTGGGATTACAGACCTGAGCCACCACACCCAGCCTTTGTTCATATTTTTTACCCTGTGTAGAATGAGCTAATTTCCCCCTACCAATACATTTTAAACCCCCCCCCCCCGGGGTGTTTATCATACACGCTGATTCCTGTGACCCATCCCCAACCTTCCCAATCAGAATCTTCACTGTTAACAAGCTGGGGATGGGGGATTACAGGCGGTGCTAATTCTGATGCAGGTGATTCCAGAGACCGTGCTCTAAGAATCAAGGCCTGGTGTGCCGAGTTATGAGTTTGGAATTAGACTGAAAACTCTGGGGAGCCACCGAAGGAAGGAGCCTGGTAGGGACAATGGGTCTCAGACCCATCTGCCTTCCTTCTCTCCAGGTTCCACACACCATTAGCAAGGATGAGGCACATCAAAGAGAAAGATGGTCAAGGGAGAGTGGCAGGAAAGTATAAGATGTCAGAGCCAGAAGGGGATTAAAAGATGATCAAATCCAAGCACCAGTAAACAGTTAGAAGCCCAGAGAAGTGAAGCAACCAGCCTGACCTCACATGGCAAAGGAGCTGCAGAGGTGGGCCATGAATGAGGCCACACGCCCGGGCAGAACACAGCATGCAGTCCATCCTTGGCACTCCTCCTGGCCCTGCCACCACAGGGGAACTACGAAAACAGGAGTCCCCGGCAAGTCTGTGCCGGCAGGACTCATGATATTTTAGCTTTAATCTCTAAACCCCTGGCTATGCTCAAATTTGGAGGAAGCTGAATTGTTGGAGGCTCTCAGTGGCAAAGCCTACAGCAAGGATAAGCTCCTAGTAGCTTTTATAGCCCAGAGACCACCATAGGCATCCAAGATAACTCTGGTAAATAGAAGTACTAGAAGCAAGAGAGAAGCAAAGTGGGTGCTGGGGTGGGAGAAGAGGGGGAAAAGAAAGGGAGAAAGCAGGGAGACAGCCTGCATTGACAGCAACCATTCATGTATTCATCAGACATCGATGGCATGCCAGCTGAGAGCCACGCACTGGAAATAGAAGAGATCTGTGCTTTGGGTTCATTGGCTTTCTTGTATCTTGTTCACAGTTTTCATCAAATTTAAAGTTTTTGGCCGGGCGCGGTGGCTCAAGCCTGTAATCCCAGCACTTTGGGAGGCCGAGACGGGCGGATCACGAGGTCAGGAGATCGAGACCATCCTCGCTAACACGGTGAAACCCCGTCTCTACTGAAAAATACAAAAAACTAGCCGGGCGAGGTGGCGGGCGCCTGTAGTCCCAGCTACTCGAGAGGCTGAGGCAGGAGAATGGCGTAAACCTGGGAGGCGAAGTTTGCAGTGAGCTGAGATCTGGCCACTGCATTCCAGCCTGGGCGACAGAGCGAGACTCTGTCTCAAAAAAAAACAATTTTTTCAACCATTATTTCTTCGGTTTTTTTTTATGTTCCCTCCTCTCTTTCTTCTTTTTTGGGGGCTCCATTTATACACAATTAGACCATTTGGAGTTGTCTCATAGTCCATGGATGATGCCCTGTTCCTTTTCTTAGTCTTGTTTCTCTCTCTCTTTCATTTTGATGAGTTTCTCCTAGTGTATTGTGGTGTTCATTATCTTTTCTTCTACAGTATCTAATCTGCTGTTAATCCCATCTGGTAAGTTTTTTTTTTGTTTTTTGTTTTTTGTTTTCAGATGGAGTCTCGCTCTGTCACCGCTGGAGTGCAGTGGCACAATCTCAGCTCACAGCAACCTCCGCCTCCCGGGTTCAAGCGATTCTCCTGCCTCAGCCTCCCAAGTAGCTGGGACTACAGGCATGTGCCATTGCACCTGGCTAATGTTTGTATTTTTAGTAGAGATGGGGTTTCACCATGTTAGCCAGGCTGGTCTCAAACCCCTGATCTGAAGAGATCTGCCCACCTCGGCCTCCCAAAGTTCTGGGATTACAGGCATGAGTCACCATACTGACCCCATCTGGTACAATTCTTATCTCAGCCATTGTACTTTTCATCTCTAGAAAATCTACTTGGATTTTTTTTTTTTAAATCTTCCATGTGTCTTCTTAACATGCTTGTATTTTCCTCTACCTTCATGTACATATGGAATATAGTTGTAATAACTACATTACCAATTCTATTATATGTATCATTTCTGGGTTTGAAATGATTGATTGCTTTTCTTCTTCATTATGGATCATACTTTCCTACTACGTAGTCCGCCCTTATCTACATAGGGAAACATTGTCCAAGACCCCAAGTGGATGTCTACACCAAGGATAGTACCAAGCCCTATTATATTATGTTTTTCCTATACCTACATACCTTTGATAAAGTTTAATTTATAAATTAGACACAGTAAGAGATTATTAACAATATAACTAATAAGAAAAATAGAATAATTATAACAATATACGATAATAAAAGTTATGTGAATGTGGTCTACCTCCCTCTCTCTCAAAATATCTTATTGTACTATACCACAGATAACTGAAACCACAGGAAGTGCAGACATGGATAAAGGGGAGCTACGGTACTTTGTACCCTGGTAATTATAGATTTCATGCCAGACGTTGTGGATTTTACCTTGTTGGGTGCTGGATATTCTTGTAGTTTGAAAAAATATTCTTGAGCTTTGTCCTGGAACAGAGTCAAGTTGCTTGGAGCCAGTTGGATTCTTTTGAGGCTTGTTTTTAAGCTTTCTTAGGCAGGACCAGGACTAGCCTGTAGTCAAAGGCTGATTTCCCTACCCTTCTGAAAGCTCTCCCCAATGCCCTGTGAATTAGGAGGTTTCTGCTCTGGCTGGTAGGAATGCCAGCTAATCCCAGCCCTGTGGGAACTCCAAGGATTGTTCTGCCTGCTCCTTTGGGTGGAACTTTCCCACCTTCAGATAGTTTACACACAGGCATGATCAGTTCTCAGCTGCAGACTGCGGGGGGAGAGGGTGGCACAGCAGGGAAGAACCATCGGCAGATCTCTAGCTGCTCGTTCTCTCTGTGCAGCAATTTCCTCTCCTGTCTTCCGTGGGAACCCGAGCCACCTTGGCCTCGCTGGACTCTCAGCTCCAATTCCTCAATTCAGATTGATGCCGGGTTCCACCTGGGTCCCCCTCTTGCTCTGTGGCCTGGAAACTCTCTCCAGGCTGTAAGCCAGGCAATTACAGGGCTCATCCCACTTGTTTCCCCTCTCTCAGAAAACACTGCCCCACACTACCCATTGTTTAGTGTCTCATAACAGTTGTTTCCATTTTTCCCTGGCTTTTCAGTTGTTTAAGCCAGGAGGGGTAAAATTGTCCCGTTATGTCTTCTTGGCCAGAAACAGAAATGTGGAAGAGATTTTTGACAATACCTCACTCCCTCAAAACATGCTGTGTGTGCTGGGGAAAGACAGTCAAACCAAACAGAAAATTACATGACCCTAACAAGTGCCCCAAAACCGGCCAGAGAGGATGGGACCTCAGCCACACAGGCTTCTCGCAGTTTATTAAGCACATAATGCTCGGTGCAGGCGGGTCCGTACCTAGAATGGTCTTCCCATCATAATGGCTGGCATGGCCCCCTGCATCCTTCAGGTCTCAGCTTAAGCAGCAACTCCTCAAGAAGCCTTTCCTCACGCGGGATTAGGTCAGCACCCCCATCCCACCAAAGGGGAATGGGAAGTCATCCAGGGATTTAAGGTGAGGCATGAGATATGATCTATGATCTCTCCTCTAACTGTCTTCTTCCTCAGCCCCTTCTGCCTCCCATGGCAGGTAGGAAGGAAGAGACCCTGTTTGGAAGCCCATCATAGAGCCAAACCCTTCTCTATCATATACCCTTCTCCACCACACCCCCTTCTCCACCACACTTCCTTCTCCACTGCATCCCCTTCTCCACCGCATCCCCTTCTCCACCGCACCCCCTTCTCCACCGCATCCCCTTCTCCACCGCACCCCCTTCTCCACTGCATCCCCTTCTCTCTGGCGTCCCCTTCTCCACCACACCCCTTTCTCCACCGCACCCCCTTCTCCACTGCACCCCCTTCCCCATTGTACCCCCTTCCCCATCGCACCCCCTTCTCCATCGCACCCCCTTCTCCATCGCATTGCCTTCTCCATCACACCCCCTTCTCCGTCACATCCCCTTCTCCATCACACCCCCTTCTCCATCACATCCCCTTCTCCATCACATCCCCTTCTCCATCGCATCCCCTTCCCCATCGCACCCCCTTCTCCATCACACCCCCTTCTCCATCGCATCCCCTTCCCCACTGCATCGCCTTCTCCATCGGAGTCAGCTTTCAGTCCTCCAAAGTCCAAGAAGATGACAAAAATGTGGCATCAGTGAGCTCATTAATCCACCTGCATTTTGGGGGCCTCGTCTGTAAAGAATAATCCTACCAACTAACAAACACTTCCATTGTACCTATAAATTTCCGGGGCTCATACTGTTCCAAGACCTTTACCTATTAAATCATTTAACACTCCCAAGAAACTTAGAAGGAGCTGGAAGCACAACGACGTTTGGGAGCTCGCCCAAGGTGGCACAGCACATAGGTGGCAGAGCTGAGATGTAAAATATGCATTTATTTAAGATCTGCCTCCTGGGGTCAGTGTGGGGATTGAATGGGTAGTACAAATGAGAGCACCTTATGAGCTAAGTGCAGTTGCTCACACCTGTAATCCCAGCACTTTGGGAGGCAAAGGCAGGCAGATCACTTGAGCTCAGGAGTTTAAGACCAGCCTGGGCAACATTGTGAAACACTATCTCTACAAAAAATATAAAAATTAGCTGGACAAGGTGGCTTTCGCCTGTAGTCCCAACTACTCAGGAAGCTGAGCTGGGAGAATCGCTTGAACCCATGAAGTCAAAGCTGCAGTGAGCCGTGTTCACACAACTGCATTCCAGCCTGGGCAACAGAGCAAGACCCTGTCTCAAAAAAGTAAATATATAAATAATAATAAATTTGGTCAGGTGCAGGGCCTCACGCCTGTAATCCCAACACTTTGGGAGGCTGAGGCCGGTGGATCACTTGAGGTCAGGAGTTCCAGACCAGCCTGGTCAACACGGTAAAACCTTGTCTCTACTAAAAATACAAAATTAGCCCGGCGTGGTGGCGCATGCCTATAATCCCAGCTACTTGGGAGGCTGAGGCAGAAGAATCACTTAAACCAGGGAGGCAGAGGTTGCAGTGAGCCGAGATCATGCCATTGCACTCCAGCCTGCGCAACAAGAGCAAAACTCCATCTCAAAAATAATAATAATAATAATAATAATAATAAATTTAAAAACTGAAAAAAGAAAGTGCCTCATGCTGCAGTACAGGCATGTCATTAGTGTGTTCATTGTTTTAAAAAGCCAAAATTGGTAATAGGGATAACTTAGGGAACAGGTCTGTCCAGAGAAAGTTCCGTTTGACAACATTATGTACAAGTAATTTTAGAGGATTCCTCCTTCTTCTTTTTCCTTAGCTCCTTCTGCAAATGTGTGTGTTCTGGGTCTGCTTGTGTAACTGACACGAAACCCAGATATTCTTAGACCTTTCCCTTCCCTCACAGACTGTGGGTGGCCTTCTCATTACAAATGTAGTTGCCCTTCTCAAAATGGCAAAAACCCAGATTTAGCAGCTCCTAGCCTAAAAACATTCAATGAACCTAAAAGTAAATCTAATCTAATTAAAAGAAAATACACCCAAATGTTAACGTCATTGGAATTATCGCTGACTTTTAGCCTCTTATTTTATACCCTTCTATATTTTCCATATTTTCTACAATAAGCTACAAAAAAATTTAGAAATAAAAATGTAATTACCAAATTATAGTTTGAATAAAATTACCACTAAATTTCGTATACCAAATGTATTGATTTTATGTGAACACACTAAATACTAAATAACACATTTTCTATTCCTGCACTGAGAGAGCTGCTGCAGATCTGCAAAGGGCGCTTAAAAAATAAGCGAAGAGCCGGGCGTGGTGGCTCGCACCTGTAATCCCAGCACTTTGGGAGGCCAAGGCAGGGGGATCACCTGAGGTCAGGAGTTCAAGACCAGCCTGGCCAACATGGCAAAACCCCATCTCTACTAAAAATACAAAAATTAGCCGGGTGTGGTGGCGGGCACCTGTAATCCCAGCTACTCAGCAGGCTGAGGCAGGAGAATCGCTTGAACCCGGGGTGGCGGAGGTTGCAGTGAGCCAAGATCCCACCACTGCCCTCCAGCCTGAGCAACAGAGAGAGACTCCATCTCAGAAAAATAAAATAAAATAAAAAATAAGCGACAGTTTGTATGAAAATACGTAGATCAGACAAATTTATACAGACAGGGAGTAGATTAGAGGTTGCTAGGGACCGCAGGGAGATGGGAATGGGAAGTTACTGTTTAATGGGTACAAAGTTTCTGTTAGGTGTGAGGAAAAAAAATTGGAAATAAATGGTGATGATTGCACAACACTATGAATGCAATTAATGCCACTAATTGTACACTTAGAGCGGTTAAATAGTAAATTTTGTCATATGTATATAATTAGCACAATAAAAAATAATAAGTGATGGCTCAGCTAAGGGAGAAAATGTGGTCCAGAACGCGGGTCCTCCCCTGGTCTTTGTCTCCTGCTGTCAGTGATTGCTAGCATTAAGCAACTGCTGCCCAGGGAGTTAAGAAACTTGTTCATCATGCCCCACTGACAGGGACAGAGGATCTTACCCCAGGCAGTCTGATGCCAGATGTCACACCCTGAACCTTTTTACTGCACTCCACAATGACAAAACTGCCTGCTGTTGATGTCACATCTGGAATGATGTCGCACAGGAACGATCTGCAGGTAACGCTGTAAGGGAGTTGCTGTTAGCTCTGTTTACAGAGGAGAAACCGGAGCCTTGGAGGAGTCGTCGACTGCTGCTAGGTTATGCAGCCAGTGGGTGGCAAAGCCCCCTGTTCACGCCCAGACCTGGCACCTGCAAAGGCCAGTCAGCGGTGTCAACACCGCTGGCAGATTTAAAATCACCGTCGCGGTACTGAAGCTGGGTCAGGGAGCTGAGGTAGGCCAGGCTGGAAAGGCTTGGAGAGGTTTTCAGGGAGGGCAGGATGAGTTTTTTAAATCGACCGTTTGGTGGCTGCTTTGGGCTTCCGCCAAGCCCGTTTGGGTCCTTGGAGGATCGCTCATCCTCCTCCATAAACGTTTATTCACCAGCCCCGGCCCGTGTCGTCGGGGCAGCGGCGCGGAACCCGGAGTGCTGGCTGGGTTCGCGGACACTGGCTCCCCGGCGCGGCGGCGTGGCGGCGCGGCTCTGCACGGCGGGACTCCCGGGGGAGGGAGCGCGGGGCGGGGGCCGCGAGGACGCGGAAGGGCAGGGCGGGGCCGGGCCATCTGGACCGCCGCTGCGGGGTGGGCGCATTTGTTTCCTAAGAGGAGCGCCGAGCAAACGGAAACGGCGCGCCTCTACTGGATCAATCAAAACAGCGCCTCCGCACAAACGGGAATGGGGGCGGCGCAGAGGCCCTACGGGAGGTTTCAGGCACCATCTGTGAGGGGTGCACCCACGGAAGCTCTGGGTTTGTCCACTCTGAGGCCCGTCCAGTTGTCCAACCACCCTGTCCTCAGCGTCCCTCGGTGGGGACAGATGCATACCCCCGCTGCCCAGTACAGCCGGACGCGACTTCGGAAAGAAAACCTTGCAATCTCCCTATTTTACGGATAAGGAAATAGCGCCCCTAGAGGAGAAGTAGCTGCCCCGAGGTCACAGAACTTCCGGGGGCAGAGCCGAATGCCTTCCCTCCGCCATCCTGCTTACATATTGAGATGAAGTCTTTGTGCGTCTACCTGCCCACCTATCTATCAGCTTCTGTGCAACTCATGTGTGCAGTCTAGCCCTCAGCGCAGTCTCTGGAACCTAGTAGGTGCTCAATAAATGCTTGTGAAACGGAAACGAACTGAAATGGAACTAGAAAACCCAGGTCCTTAATCTTTGAGGAAAGACAGAATTTAGAAATCCAAGAGTACTGACCGTTGTGTAGAGCCAGAGTAGCTGGAGGCTGGATGAATACACCCAACCCAGGGAACCCCGACGGCTGCCCACGCAGCTGCACTCCTGTCTACACGGAAAAAAAGAGCCACTCCCTCCCTCCCTTGGTCATCTCCCCACTCCTTCCCCAAGGCTGAGGATGAAGATATCCTCTGAGGGCTTCGCCATAAAACCTTAGAGCTGGAAGGAACTTTCCATCGCCTCTAGTTACAGTCTGTGTAATGTTTTCTTAAATGATTTTCATTAAGTTCATTCAATATTTATCGTGCATCCACCGTGAACAAGGCCCTATATTGCTGAAACAAGACTTGTGATCCTTGTTAAAATCAAAAGCAAATGTACAAGTCAGGAGTTCTTCTACAGCCAGAAGTATTTAGTGGCCGAACATAAGTATTCGATACAGACTATAAATACAGCAGCTGTTATTTCAAAAAGCAAAAGCCCATGTTAAAAGAGGTCATTCTTGGAGAAGTTTTTTTCTTCTTGATTGGAAAAAAGTTTCCAGGCATAGGGAACTGATTACTGGACTGGGGATGTGTCCCCAACCCTTTTCCTAGCCGATACAGATAGATCTGCTCTAGGACAACCAAAGAAAGCTAAAGAAGATGTGATATCTGGCAAAACAAGCCTAAACAAACCTCTGGAAAGTCAAGAAGGAATTGGGGGGAATTCAAGATTTATTAGAGCCTGTAGGAAACCAAAGTTCAATTAAGTAATTGAAAATATGGAGGCCAGGCATGGCGGCTCCTGTCAGTAATCCCAGCACCTTGGGAGGCTGAGACAGGTGGATCACTTGAGCCCAGGAGTTCTAGACCAACCTGGGCAACATGGTGAAACCCCATTTCTACAAAAAATGCAAAAATTAGCTGGGTGTGGTGGCACACAACTGTGGTCCCAGCTACTCGGGAAGCTAAGGTGGGAGAATCACCTGAGCCTTGGAGGTCAAGGCTGCAGTGAGCTGAGATCTCGCCACTGCGCTCCAGCCTGGGTAACAAAGACCCTGTATTAAAAAAAAAAGAAGAAGAAAAAAATATGAAGTACTATAAAATATGAAAATAGGGAAAGGTTAGAGAATGAGCTGCCTGGTTGTATTAGGTGTTTGCTTTTCTTTAAGACTTGCTCTAAGTTGATATCATATCTCAGAATGAGAGTCTCAGTTTAACAGATATGTGTATACCTGGAGCCCAGCACGCTGTTTGACGTGCAATGGAAACCATTCACGTTTGATGCAATTCAGGGCTTGGTGAGTCAAACTCAGTTACTCCACGAGCTAAACGTTTACTGACCCTGTGACTTTGTACTTTCTCTCCTGGATATATATATATATGTTTGTATATGTATATATAAATATAGATGTATAGATATAGATATATGTACACACAACAGAAATGATTGGTTAGGTCCACCGGAAGACATGTAGAAGAATATTTATGGCAGCCTCATTCAGAATAGCTCAGACTGGAAGCAGCTCAAATGTTCATCAACAGGAGAATGGATAAACAAATTGTGGCATAGCTATACGATGGAATAATGAGCAAGAACAAACCGCTGAACAACATTAATGAATTGCACAGGCATTATGCTGAGTGAAAGAAGCCAGACACAAGAATATATGTTGTTTAATCCAATTTCTATGAAATAGAACACAAGTAAATCTAATCTGTAGTGACAGAAGTCAAAATAATGGTTGCCTTTGAGACAGCAGTAACTGAAAGCCGGCACAAGGGGACATTTTGGGCCTCTGGAAATGGTCTGTATTTTGATCTAGGTGGTGCCAATGTGTGTGCGTGTGTGTATAAATATTTATGCACATATATACACATTTAAGCATAAGTATGTAAACGTACATCAAGTTATACACTTAAAATCAGTGCACTTTATGAAGGTTGTGCCTCAATAGAAAACAGGAAGAAATCGTTTTGGTCAGGATGACAAGTGCACGGTGGGCAAACTGCCACTCTCCCCTCCCCGGCCCGCAGCAGACCTCGCTAATTAATCACCACGCTCCTTTCCTTTGAACTCGGCTTCAGGACCATCTCAATCCAGCGCTTCAGCCAGCTGTGCTTTGAGGCAAAACTCTCAGCTTTCCCTCATGTATACACAAGTATGTTAAGATAATTAATTAATGATCTTACCATCTTAATTATTAATTATCATCTTCAATTTGTTCAGCCACACTCTGAGGAAGCCTGACTCCCACTACGGACTGGTGGCAGCTTCTCCAAAGTCTGGATTCAGTTCCCAGGAGGAAGTGGCTTCTGAAGAGCACATTTGGATGCTGGAGAGTGACAGCGGGAGGGGCACACGACAGGAAGGAAGCCCCTTGACAGAGAGCTGGCGGATTAATGCAGCACACAGCTAAGCATGGGACCCAGAAAAGGCTCGAGTTTGACCGGGCACATTTTCTACCAAGTGAAACTAGTTGCCTTCTTGACTGAGGAGAGGGAAGAGGAGAGAAGTTGAGGCTGGACTGCAGGGACTGGCACCTCTTGATTTGCCCGAGGTTCTCTGGCACCTGAAGCACAGCCTGCCCCTCAATAGTCACCAAGGCTCTGCGTCTTATCGGGGATGATAACACTTCCTGTGGGGTTCATCCTGCACAGCGTACAAAATCTTCCACTTCACTATCACGCCATCGTGAGATCTGGACAGGGTGGGAATTAGCCTCCCCACCCCAACCCCCCACCTCATTTTAAAATAAGAAAACTGGCCGAGCATAGTGGCTCACACTGTAATCCCAGCACTTTGGGAGGCCGAGGCGGGTTGTTCACTTGAGGTCAGGAGTTTGAGACTAGCCTAGCCAACATAGTGAAACCCCATCACTACTAAAAATACAAAAATTAGCTGGGCATGTTGGTGCATCTGTAATCCCAGCTACCCAAGAGGCGGAGACATGAGAATCACTTGAACCTGGGAGGCAGAGGCTGCAGTGAGCCAGGATCGCACCACTGCACTCCAGCCTGGGCAACAGAGCCAGACTCTGTTTCAAAAAAATAAAATAGGCTAGGCGTGGCGGCTCATGCTGTAATCCCAGCACCTTGGGAGGCTGAGGCAGGCAAATCACTTGAGGTCAGAAGTTCGAGATCAGCCTGGGCAACATGGTGAGGCTCCGTCTCTACTAAAAATACAAAAATTAGCCAGCCATAGTGGCATGTGCCTGTAATCCCCAGCTACTCAGGAGGCTGAAGCAGGAGAATCGCCCGAACCTGGGAGATGGAGGTTGCAGTGAGCCAAGATCATGCCATTGCACTCCAGCCTGGGCAACAAGAACAAAACTCTGTCTCAAAAAAAAAGTAAAATAAAATAAGAAAACCAAGGTTCAAAGAGGTCGTGTGACTGATAAACACCCTACTAACGAAGTAAGGGATTCCAGACTCAAACACAGGTCTGTGTCACACAAAGCCCATGATCCTTCTTTGTCTTATCCTTTCATTTTAGCTTTTATTTTTCATCAAAGTTATACATGCACATAAATGGATAACTTGTTCTGCAAGATTGTTTATGAAAATGGCAGTTCCTTGTCCCCATTTCCCTCTCCTGAAAGTAACAACTTTCACCACTTTATTTTTTATTATGTATTTTACTTTTTTGAGACGGGGTCTTGCTGTGTCACCCAGGCTGGAGTGCAGTGGCACAATCACAGCTCACTGTAGCCTTGACCTCCTGGGCCCAAGTGATCCTCTCACCTCAGCTTCCTGAGTAGCTGTGACTACAGGCCCATGTCACCACACCTGGCTAATTTTTGTATTTTGAGGGAGATTTGGGGTTTTGCCATGTTGCCCAGGCTTGTCTCAAACTCCTAGGCTCAAGCGATCTACCCACTTCGAGGCTGCAGTGAGCTATGACCATGCCACTGCACGCCAGCCTGGGCAACAGAGGAAGCCCTTGTCTCAAAAAATAAATAAAATAAGACACACAAAAGCAGTGTTGCACTGGCTATAGTTTGGTTTCTCTCTACTGGCTGACTGCTAAGAAAGATGTTGCAGCTAATTAATGAAAAAGGAATGATCAAATTAGAGTAATACCATTTTGTATCCACCAATGAATGAATGAATCTAAGCATTGCGTATCAGCAGCTGTTAACGTCACTCCCTTTACACATACACATACACAGACACACAAATAACACATTAGGTGCACCTCTTGAGGAAAGAACACACCATCACCTGTAGTTGTCAAAAAATCAGAACCTGAATTTGATCGAGCCTCTGGATTTACCAATTTACTGGAAATACAGACATATTCCAGAGATATTGTAGGTTCAGTTCCAGACAACCACAGTAAAGAGAATATTGCAGTGAAGTGAGTTATATGGATTTGTTGGTTTCCTGGTGCATATAAAAGTTATGTTTACCCTACACTGTAGTCTCTTAAGCGTGCAATTACAATTATGTTTTTAAAAGGCATATATACTTTACTTTTAAAAACTTGGCCAGGCACGGTGGCTCACGCCTGTAATCCCAGCACTTTGAGAGGCCAAAAGTGGATCACCACAGTCACAATTTAAATTTACTTTTAGAATTATTTGATTCATATCTGCCTCACTCACTAGGCTTTAAGCTCTAAGAGGGCAGAAGTCATGCCTGTATTAGCTTGTCATTTTATCCCCTGGTTTAGCACATGCAGGTGCTCACTGAAGACACTTAATGAGCTAAATATTAGATTGACAGGAAAGTTTGGTCCCCCATCCCAGCTGCCACCCTTTGCAGGCTGTTGCTCAAGGAAACCTGCCATCTTCTGCAGCCCTTAGACCCCTCCTAGAGGAGCCACCTCACCTCCTTCCACCTGCTCGCTCCCCGTCACCCTCCTTGCCTGCTGCTCGGAAGCTCTAGGCAACTAGCTGGGTACAGTGGCTCACACCTGTAATCCCAGCACTTTGGGAGGCCGAGGCAGGCAGATCACCTAACGTCAGGAGTTCGAGACCAGCCTGGTCAACATGGTGAAACTCTGCCTCTATTAAAAATGCAAAAATTAGGCCGGGCGCAGTGGCTCAAGCCTGTAATCCCAGCACTTTGGGAGGCCGAGACGGGCGGATCACAAGGTCAGGAGATTGAGACCATCCTGGCTAACACGGTGAAACCCCGTCTCTACTAAAAAAAAAAATACAAAAAACTAGCTGGGCGAGGTGGCGGGCGCCTGTAGTCCCAGCTACTTGGGAGGCTGAGGCAGGAGAATGGCGTAAAACCCGGGAGGCAGAGCTTGCAGTGAGCTGAGATCTGGCCACTGCACTTCAGCCTGGGTGACAGAGCGAGACTCTGTCTCAAAAAAAAAAAAAAGATGCAAAAATTAGCCGGGCGTGGTGGTGCCTAACCCAAGTACTCGGGAGGCTGAGGCACAAGACTTGCTTGAACCTGGGTGGCAGAGTTTGCAGTAAACTGAGGTAGCACCACTGCACTCCAGCCTGGGTGACAGAGTGAGACTCCGTCTCAAAAAAAAAAAAAAGGCTCCAAGCAACTAGAATAGACCTAGAAGAACTGAGGCAATCATGCAAAATCTGGCCCCTCTGGCCCCATTGAGAGTCAAAACCTCCTCCACAGGTCCCTGACAAGCCCGTGAGTCTGGGTCCTAGGTCCTGGGTACTCCCGCTAAGGCCTGGAAGAACCTTTTTTTGAGACAGAGTCTCACTCTCATCCAGACTGGAGTACAGTGGCACGATCATGGCTCACCGCAGCCTCGACCTCCTGGGCACAGGCGATCCTCCCACCTCAGCCAAGTGGTTGGACTACAGGTATGCGCCACCAGACCCAGCTAATTTTCTGTAGAGATGGGGTTTCGCCATGTTGCCCAGGCTGGTCTCAAACTCCTAGGTTCAAGCAATCTGCCTGCCTTGCCCTCCCAAAGTGCTGGGATTATAGGCATGAGCCGTCGTGCCCAGCCTGGCCTGGAAGATTCTTAAAGACACATCACCACAGTCATCTGAAGAATTCCCTCCACCTAAGAACCTGCTCCCCCGACTCTACCCTGCTGGATGGAAAGAAGGCCTGGGCACATGTTTGATTATCCAGTGAGGACTTGCTGAGCGCCTGCTATGGCCAGGCTCTGTGTGAGATGGTTGGAGAACATCAGTGAACAAACACAGCAGACACAGCCACTTTCCCCTTGCTCCATGCTCACCAAACAAAGTTCATTCCATCTCTCACCCTGGCCCCTTGGGGTCTTTGTTGTTTAAGCCAATCATGGTGTTATATTCCCTTATAAATGCTAGCATTTTTTTGTAGAGATGGGGTTTCGCCATGTTGCCCAGGCTGCAAGATGAAAAAGTACTTGGCACCGCTACACTATACATTTTAAATGGTTAAGATGGTAAATTTTATGTTGTGTTTCTTACTACAATTACAATTTATTTTTAAAGTTTGTGCATGGGTAAGACTAAATTGTAGAGTTTAAGAAGGCACTCTTGGATGAAATTATAAAGAAATGCAAGGAAGTTGTTACTATAAAAGTAGCTGAGTTTCTCTCCGAGTATTTCTCTTTGAGTACCACCACTGTCTGTCCAGCCAGACAAGAGGGCTCAAGCTGTCACACCCTGAGTGCCCAGTGAAGCTGGAGCTGAACCCCAGGCCATCCTGTTTCCACTACACCGATGCTAGCATTCACAAGGGAATACAGCACCATGACTGGCTTAGACGAACGACAATCCCAGCCAATGAAACTTGAGGAGGCGTCTGCTGGGAGCTGCTGGGAAGGTTTCCCTCACCCTTACAAAGGGACATGAAGAAGAAACACCTTCTCCTCAGGCCAGCATTGTGTGATGCCTGGAGCTGGGGCAGCAATTTCACAACCTTGAGGGAAATGACTGCCACTGTGAGAATGGCAAGGCTGAAAGACAGAAAGAACCTGGGCTATTGGTGACAACACTGACCTTCTGAATGCACCACCCTGGACACGCCCTCCCCCTGATCTTCTTGTGGCCTACGAGGATGAAAGCCCTCATTGTTTACGCTGGTCCTGGATGAGTTTTCTATTACTTGCAGCCAAAAGCCACCTACAAGGGGCAGCTCACACTTCCTGAGCAACTGCTGGCTAGCAGGCACCAAGTCACAGACCTTAGTGCTCTCTCATTATTCCCATTCCCCGCTTAGGAGCTGGAACTCATGACCCCATTTTACAGCTGAGGTAGCTGAGACCCCGAGATCAACAGGGACTCGCTGTGTCACACACTAAGTGCCCAGTGGAGCTGGAGCTGAAGCCCAGGGCATTCTCTTTCCACTACACCAATGGTGGTGATAGATTTCATCACTATGCCCATTGGAACTCTCCACTACAAGTACAAGGAAGGGGAACCAGGCCAACCCAAGCCATAGGGTATCCAGGAACTCAGAATCTCTCTCTCTCTCTCTCTCTCACCACCTCTCTGTCTCCATCTCTGTCTCTCTCCCATCATTGCATACTCCATACTCTCAGGCCAGCTGCCCCACTAGGCTAGAAGCATGGCCACCAGCAATCCTAGTCTCACATCCCAATAGCCAAGGGACAAAAAGGCCCTGCCTTGGGCCAATCACGTGAGTCTGAATTCTGGGTGCTACTTCCTGGTCTATGGCTTGGACTATTGAAGCTCTCTAAGACTCAGTTTGCCCATCCTTAAACAAGGATAATAATAATTGTACCTACTTCATTGGGTTGTTGGGGGGATCATTCATTGATTTAATGAATACTTATTGCAGCCAGCTCTGTGCCAGGCAGTGTTAGGTGTTGAAGCTACAGTAGAGGAAAGAAACCCAATCCCTGCCCTCGTGGAGTTAATAGTCTAGCGAGAAGGACCAATGTTACATAAATAAACACATGAACAATTCTCTCTATTACAACTGTGAGAAGTGTATTAAAGGTACAGAATTCCACTGGAGAGAGGGAAAGGAAACCTAGCTCAGGTCAAATGAGTGACATTTAAAGAGCCCAACACTGGGCTTGGCACGATTTAGCATTCAGTCTATGTAGCTATCACATAGTTTTTATTTGGCATCTTCCCAAACCTCTGGCCTCCCCACAGCCACTTCCCACAAGGAGAGGAGCTGAGTCACTTGGCTGCCCTGCAGCCAATTACAATCTTCCTAGGGGACCGAGAGCAAGTGTGGCACATGCATTGGGACAGCAGTGGTACAGCAGATCCCAGGGAAGCGCAGTGCTGGTGGGCGGCACACACCCAGCTCACAACATCACCACTTACTGGGAGCAGCCTTTCCTGGGCTCCAGCTGAAGCCCCAACCAGGAGGCCTGCAGAGGCCCCACTGGCTTCTCAGGTTCCAGGGTCTCCCAAGCTCCTTTGGCTGGCTCTGCATCGAGCCCTAAAATGCACTGCCGAACAAATGACTTGCCTTTCACCACTGCCAGGCTCTGCCATCATGAGCCTCAACTCCCTGGCCTCAGGGACAAGGGTCCTGCCCCTGCCCCTGCCCCAAGGCACCGTGCTGTATAATCACTTCCTGGTGACCATTTGCAAAGCTCTTTGTGATCCAGGGATGTGCCTGTGGAACATACTGTGTCCCCAGCAGGGCCCTATACAGCTCCTTCCCATCTCCCTTGTGCAGAGGCACTGTTTCTTCAGGGAAGAAAGGCCAAAAAGCTGCCGCATTGGATCACTGCCACAAACACTGGCTCCGTTCCCGTCCCCATCACCACTGCCCTGGCCTGAGCTCAAGCCCCCATGGGACCCCAGTGCCAGCCCATCTGGCCACCTGGCCTCCAGGGTCTCCCAGTGTGAGGCAGCCAGAGGGGCTGCCTGGAGCACAAGTCACTCCTCCATTTGAGCACCTTTAGTGGCTCCCTGGATCTGCACCTAATGTTGCCACAAGGCCCTTGTGATCTGGCCCCTGCCTAACATTCCCAACTGTATGTTCTCAGCCAGCCATCTATATGCATAGAGTTTGCCTGGAACATGATACATGTTTGTCAAACATGTGTCCCCTTCTGCGTTAATTTACTATGTGCCAGGCTCTGTGTGTGGCTCTGGGATGCGGTGGTGAGCCACACAGACGTAGTCTCTGCCCTCAGAGAGGTCACGGTCCAGTACGGGAGGCAGACGCCAATGAAACAAAAGCAGTCACAAGGGTTTATCAGGGCAGGGTGTGGTGGCTCACTCCTATAATCCCAGCAACTTGGGAGGCTGAGGCAATCGGATTGCTTGAGCCCAGGATTCAAGACCAGCCTGGGCAACATAACGAAACACCGTCTCTACTAAAAATACAAAAATTAGCCAGGCGTGGTGTCGTATGCCTGTAGTCCCAGCTACTTGGGAGGCTGAGGTGGGAGGATCACTTGAGCCTGGGAGGTCGAGCTGCAGTAAGCTGTGTTCATGCCACTGTGCTCCAGCCTCGACAGAGTGAGACCCTGTCTCAAAAATATAATTAATTAAAAAAAGAGTTTATTCTTACAAATGATAGTGAAAGCTATGAGGGACTCATCTATGAAGGACGGAGAGTATTAGAGAAGTGTGACTTTGCCTGGGAGTCAGCAGCTCCCCTGAGATGACACTAACCTGACATCAGATGAATGAGTAGTCACCATCCAGGTGAGGGGTTTGGGCGTAGATGGAGAGTGTCCCTGATGCTGAGGCCAGAGGGCACCCACAGGCTCTGGGATCTGGAAGCCTGGGGGCAGGTGAGCCCTAGGGATCCCAGGGCTATGAGCGGGTACACAGATGGGGCATGATCCCTCTGAACCGAGGAGGAATGGGAATGAAAACAGAGAAGCCTGGTGAATGATGCTGGGGGTTTGGACTGATGTCATCACAGTAGAAATGCCAAGTCAAAGGGGACTTTATCATTGAACTTTTTTATCATGGAATTTTAAAAAAATAAATAAATATAGAGAGAATAGTACCATGAACTCCCGAACCCCTCATCCAGCAGCATCCACAACAGCCGACCCACAGCCAAGCTTTTCTCAGCTATACCCCCCCACGCCCCTTACCCCAAATGTATGACGCCGAAACAAATCCCAGATTTGTTTGCTGTGTAGCTCACCCATAGATATTTCAATATGTATCTCTACAATGAAAGGACTGTTTTTAACATAACCACATTATCACACCTAAAAAGTAAATGATAACACAAGGGGAAATGTCTGATGCTTGATACTTATTGCCAAACTACCCAGAAAAGCCCCCGCCAGAACCTCACCCCAGGCAGGTATGAGGGTCCCCATCTCACTGCACACCTGCCAACCCTGGGTGTTACAAGAGATGGATTTCTACAAGAGGCTCACCCCAAAACCTAGGAGCTAACCCTTAAATTCCAGGTGCATCTAATTTTAAAAGGCAGCCACAGAAACACTTTCTGTGGAAATCTCTCTCACACATCCAACGGCCACTTGTGAGCGGCCAGCGATTGGGGGGTGTAGGGACAGGAGGTGGTGAGCCCAGCAACCCCTGCCGGCTCCCCAGGGCGGGCCCAGTGCGGGTTCACAGAGCAGGGCCCCTGCCCATCCTTCATCTCCCACATCTGCCCTCAGCCAACGGGGCAGACTGAGAAAGGGTTTCCGTAGGACCCAAGGGTTTCCAGAAACAACCCACCAGAGCCAGAGAGGGAAGGACCAGCAGGTGCTCCCTCCTATGGCAAGCATGTCCCCCTTCAGGGCTCAAAGGGCTTCTGTTTGAGCTGAAACCTGGGGACTCACTGCCTTGCCTCTCCTCAGACCTGTGCCCTCCCCACAGTGACTCATGGGCCTCCCATTCAGTCAGGAAACTATTAAAAAATCTACAAGCCAAATAGATGAGTTTTCAGGTTCAGATTGCAGTTCCATCTTTCTAGTAAGATGGAGGCAGCCACAGTTCCAGAACTCTCTGCACAGTTCCCTAACCCTTCTGAGCCGTGGTCTTTACCTAATCAGGTTTGACTTCCTGCTACAGCTTCCTACTCTCAGCCCAGAATAGAGATGGCAACCAGGCACGGTGGCACGTGCCTGTGGTCCCAGCTATTCAGGAGGCTGAGATGGGAGGATCACCTGAGCTCTTGGGAGTTCAAGGTGGTAGTGAGCTGTCATCTCACCACTGCACTCCAGCCCGCGTGAGATCCTCTCTCTAAAAGAATTAAAAATAGAGACAGCTGTCCTTCCTGCAAGCCAGCCAGTCAGAAGCCAGTCAGAGTCCTCGCTGTGTTCCAGGCACCCTGCTAAGCTGGGGAGATGCAAGAGTGAATAGGACTTGATCCCTTCCCTGCAGGAGCTCACCATCTCTGAGAAAGGCAGTCACATAAACACCGTGCAAGTGACCGGGGCTCCAAAAGAGATGCGTTCATGCTGCTGTGGGAAGTCAGCTAGTGGATCCAAGAGCTCTGCCTGGAGAGAGAAGGCTTCTAAGGGGTGGGATCTTAAAAGCTGGGGCTTGAATGACACTAGGGAAAGTCAAGGTGGGGGAAATCGTCTCCTGGATAGGACATGAACTAACACTCTTTGGATTCAAGCAGCAGAACATCTTCTCATACACTTACTGGACATTTGTACTTCTTATTTGAAGTAATGTCTATTCAGATCCTTGCCCATTTTTAAATTGGGTTTTTTTGTGTTTTTTTTATTGTTGAGTTGTAAGAATTCTTGGCCAAGCTCAGTGGCTCGTGCCTGTAATCCCAACATTTTGGGAGGCTGAGGCAGGAGGATGACTTGAGCCCAGGAGCTTGAGACCAGCCTGGATAAGATAGCGAGATTCCATCTCTACAAAAAATTAGCTAGCCATGGTGGCACACATCTATAGTGCCAGCTAATGGGAAGGCTGAGGTGGGAGGATTGCTTGAGCCCAGGAGGTTGAGGCTGCAGTGAGCTGTGATCACACCACTGCACAGCAGCCTGGGAAACAGAGCAAGACCCTGTCTCAAAAAAAAAAAAAGGTTTCTTTATATATCCTAGACACCACTCCCTTGTCAGATATATAATTTGCAAATATTTTCTTCCATTCTATGAATCTCAATATTTCATACCTTTTGAATCTGGTGCCATATACATATACGACCTATTAAACTATCATAGGTAATTCGACATTTTCTGGAGCCACAATAAGAAAGTAAAAAGAGGGCCAGGCGTGGTGGCGTATGCCTGTAATCCCAGCACTTTGGGAGGCCAGGGCAGGTGAATCACTTGAGGTCAGAAGTTCAAGACTAGCCTGGCCAACATGGTGAATCCCCGTCTCTACTAAAAATACAAAATTAACTGGGTGTGGTGGCAGGTGTCTGTAATCCCAGTTACTCGGGAGGCTGAGGCAGGAGAATCTCTTGAACTTGGGAGGTGGAGGTTGTTGCAGTGAGCCAAGGTCGTGTCATTGCACTCCAGCCTGGGCAACAGAGCAAGACAGAAGCTATATTATATAGAATTCCATGACAGTGAATGAGGTATTCCGTGAACACAGATGGTTGCACAGGCAGAAGTATTTTGGGAAGAGATGACAAATCCATATCGAGAATAAGAGTCTGTTGCAATGAGGACAAAATCGATGTCCCCTCCATGGTGGGTCCAATGTAGTTAGTCTACCACCAGATGGCTGGCTGAGATCCCCCCACCTCCGGGAATGATGAGCTTCTGAAATGCCTGAAGGGCATTTTCTTTCCTTCCTTTCAACATTCACTAAACAATTTACTGGGGGCCTCCTCTGGTCCCAGCCCTATGCTCAGACTATCAATGACATAGCAGGGGCTGGGCCCTTGGTCACTGTCTCAGGTTCAGGGTTTAGAGACATGAGAAACAGAAATGGCTGCTACGGCCACCACTGCTGAAACACAATGACCCAGTGAAAGGAGCACTGGGCAGGGAGTCTGGGGTACCTGACTTTCAGTTCCAGGTCTGCCACTAGCACCCATGTGACAGGAGTGGGAACACTGTGTTTCTCTAGGCTCAGATTCCTCATCCTTGAAATAGAATGGAAACTCCAGGATAGCGAGGACCAATGGTGGACCAAGGCTGGGGGGTGATGAGCGGGTGCATTGTGGAATCAGTTTCTCTTGGGTGCAGAACACGAGTCATTTGTCAGCCAGGTGCAGCGGCTCACACATGTAATTCCAGCACTTTGGGAGGCCAAGGCAGGCGGATCAACTGAAGTCAGGAGTTCGAGACCAGCCTGGCCAACATGGTGAAACCCTGTCTCTACTAAAAATACAAAAATTAGCTGAGAGTGGTGGTGTGCACCTGTAGTCCCAGCTACTCGGGAGGCTGAGGCAGGCAAATCACTTGAACCCAGGAGATGGAAGTTGCAGTGAGCCGAGGTCACACCACTGCACTCCAGCCTGGGTGACAGAGAAAAGCTCCGCCTCAAAAAACAAAAAGAAAAAAGAGTTATTTGTCTATGAAGAATTTTTTAAATAATTAACTAATAGTTGGTCTCCTTTTTATTATCACAATACACCTGCAATTGTAAACAATGCCAGTGAGAAAATACTCATCAAAAAAAATCCTTGTTTTGCCTGAGTTCTAAATAATTACTACAGTTACTACTAAGTTTTAATAATGCATGTGTAAGCTTTAAATTGCAATTTTTAAATTATTTATCTTTTAATAAACATTGTATTCTACATGGACGTTAACTTGGAGACCTCCATTCTACAGTTATATCCAGACACACGCGGACCCAACTACCTGTGATTTTTCTAGAGTAAGTATGTAGTGGCTTGGAATCTTTCAATCTCATTTCTGGCAGAAAGTGATTAAAATTTAAACAAATAAAGACAGGAAAATTTAAGTTCCCACCCACCCATCTCTTTAACACCTGATGCATTGAACCAGGGAAGCTCACCTGCGCCATCTAGTGGTAGAAATGGCGATTACAGGCACATGTGACGACATTCTCATCCCCGCGGGCAGCTCTTGTCCCACAGGGGTAGCGGGCACAGGACTATGGAGCACTTGAAATGTGACTCATCCGAATGGAGATGGGTTGCAGATGTAACATGCATACTGAATCTCTAAGACTTAGTATGAAAAAAGAAGGTAAAGTAGCTCTTTAACAATGGATTATACTGATTACATATTGATTTTCTATTGATTACACATTCAAATGATAATATTGGGGGTGAGGGAAGCCTCGGGAAGGTTTAATCAGACAAGCCAGCCCCAAGGCTGATTGCATCCTATGTCCACGTAGATAACAACGAGCAAGTTCCTTCACTTCTCAAGGCCTTAGTTCCCTCGTCCTTAAAAATGGATGGGTGATACTGACATCACAGTACTATGATGATTAAATGCGGTAAGCCATGTAAATGCCTAAGACACAGCGAGTGCTCGGGAGAAGCTGGTTTCCTTTCTCTCAGAGCTAATCAAAATGGCAGAAAAACTAGAGTAGGCAGCCTCCTGGGGGCACTCTCAGAGGGTCTGGATTTATTTCCCTTTTTCCCCTTTAGCACTACGCTGCAGGTGTGTGGCCCAGGCAATCGGCCTCTCTAATTGTGGAGGACCAGCTCCAGCTGCCGCCCTCCTGGGCCCCTGCCCACCTCGGTGCCCACTGTGTGCACAGCACCAGGCGCCAGCTCATGAGCTTGCTGTCGTCCTGTGGGGCAAGGCTCAATCCCACCTTTCTGCCTGGGTGTCTTCCCAGCCACACCGGCCCCTCCGCTTCCCGCAGTGCGCGGCCTCCCTGTATCCACACCCACCACTGGGCACAAACTGCGCACCCACTGGCCACCTCTGCATCAGCGGTTCTGTGTCATGCTGGACCAACAGTATCAGCATCAGCTGGGAACCAATGAGAAATGCAAGTTCCTGGGCCTCAGACCTGCATCGGAGACTCCAGGGGTAAGGCGTGGCCATGCTTCAGAAATACCTCTAGGTGACTTGGCTGCCTGGTCAGTTTGAGAACCAGTGCCCTATAAACCCTCACAGCTTCTTTTGTTCAGGATCCCCTCTGCTCCCCTCCCACCCTCTCCATCCAGTGGAGCCCCTATCTGTTGCGGAGGAACTCCTGTGCCTAAAACTACCCTGTCATCCCCTTCACCATTTTGCCCATGGTAATCTTCACCAAACTTTAGCAAACTTTCAGTATTTTTATCACATATGCAGGCCACTTTTCTATTTCTTCCTCAAGATTTTAAATTTGATACAAATTCAAATACACACTTTAGTTGGGCATAGTGGCTCACGCCTGTAATCCCAGCATTTTGGGAGAGTGAGGCAAGAGGCTTGCTTAAAGCCAGGAATATGAGACCAGTCTGGGCAACATACCAAGACCCCATTTCTTTCTTTTTTTTTTTTTTTTGAGACGGAGTCTCGCTCTGTCGCCCAGGCTGGAGTGCAGTGGCGCAATCTCGGCTCACTGCAAGCTCCGCCTCCCGGGTTCACGCCATTCTCCGGCCTCAGCCTCCTGAGTAGCTGGGACTACAGGCGCCCGCCACTGCGCCTGGCTACTTTTTTCTATTTTTAGTAGATACGGGGTTTCACCATGGTCTCGATCTCCTGACCTTGTGATCCGCCCGCCTCGGCCTCCCAAAGTGCTGGGATTACAGGCGTGAGCCACCGCGCCCGGCCCCAAGACCCCATTTCTACAAAAAAAAAAATTAAAAATTAGTTGCACACTGTGGCATGTGCCTGTAATCCTGGCTACTCGGATGGCTGAGGCAGGAGGATTGCTTGAGCCAGGACTGCAGTGAGCTATGATGGCACCACTGCACTCCAGCCTGGATAACACGACTGAGTGAGACTTTGTCTCTAAAAAACAAAACAACCCCAAATATACACTTTAGCCTGGTCCTAAAGAATCTAGAATTCAGACTTAACATTCAAATTATATTTTTTCTATCACATATTAAACACTATTAAAAACTGTTTATCACCAGGCACAGTGGCTCACGCCTGTAATCCCAGCACTTTGGGAGGCAGAGGCGGGTGGATCACCTGAAGTCAGGAGTTCAAGACCAGCCTGGCCAACATGGCAAAACCCCATCTCTACTAAAAATATTAAAAATTAGCAAGGCATGGTGGCGTGCGCCTGTAATCCCAGCTACTTGGAAGGCTGAGGCATGAGAATCACTTGAACCCGGGAGACAGAGGTTGCAGTAAGCCGAGATTGTGCCACTGTACTCCAGCCTAGGGGAGAGAGCATGAGATTCTGTCTCAAAAAAAAAAAAAAAAAAAATGTTTATCCAAAGTACCACCTACAAGTCATTTTGGGGAAACGATGCCTGCCATGTAGCCTGGCTCTCTCACAACACACTTTATCCTACCATGTCCTATCTACCCCTCAGGACTTCCATTTCCCTCCTCCTCTCATCTGCAGCCCGGGCTCTTGACAGCCCTACCTTCCTGGACCACCCAGCACCTCCCTTCCGTCAACCCCCGACCCAAGACTCTGACATCCATGAGGACTCCCTGTGAAACATCCCCAACTCAATAAACACACATGGAACGAATGAACTCGGCCCTCAAAACATCCGCCTCTGCCCCACAGCGCCCCAAGCCCCAGTCCTTAAGTAACTCGTCTCTAAGTAGCAGCTCCAGGAAGTGTCCCTGGACCTCCTGTACACATCTTTCCAGGCCTCTGCCCACCCACCCTTGCACCTTACTTTTCCACCCTCACCAAAGGCCTCATGCGTGCCAGGCATTGTACTAGGTAGTGTGGAAACAGAATATAAAGAACAGCCCTGGCCTTCAAGGAACTCAGGTTCCCATAAGCCAGAACGGGTCTTCTCATTCCTGCTATTGCTCCCAGAAACATGTCACAAGCATCCTCCCTTGTCCATATCAGAACGCCCGGAAACATAGGCTCAGTCAGAGAGTGGGAGGCATGGTCAGCACACCAACCGTGAGTTAAGGGTGGGTTTAATAACAAAAGCTCTCTCCAGTGATGGAAATGAAATCACTGGTAGCCCGGGGCAGGGGCATGGGAACTGACTGCAAAGTGGCATGAGAGAACTTTCTGGAGTGACGGAAATGTACATCTTAATTGGGGTGGTGGTTACAGAGATGTATATATTTGTCAAAACTTATCAAACTGGCCGGGCGCGATGGCTCATACCTGTAATCCCAGCACTTTGGGAAGCCAAGGCGGGCAGATCACTAGAGGTCAGGAGTTCAAGACCAGCCTTGCCAACATGGTGAAACCCCCATCTCTACTAAAAATGCAAAAATTAGCTAGGCATGGTGGCGCTTCCCTGTAATCCCACCTACTCAGGAGGTTGAGGGACGAGAATCGCTTGAAACCGGGAGGCGAGGAGGCTGCAGTGAATCGAGACTGCACCACCGCACTCCAGCTTGGGCGGCAGAGTGAGACTCAGTCTCAAAAAAAAAAAAAAAAGTATCAAACTATATGCTTAATAGAGTTGATTTTAAAAGAGATAGACTCAAGTCCCCCACACTGCCCCTCACTAATGCATCAGCTTGGGCCTAAGTTGCCATCTTTCCAAAACTGTTTCTCTAACACATGGTTTATGGGCTAGTTCAATGATTTTCAAGCCACTTATTTAAACAAAATCTTACCCTAAACCAGTACAAGGGAGCTCCCTGGCTGAAGAGGATGTGGAGAATCAGGTGCTGTACTTCTGACGCCCTTCCCCTCCTCACAGTAACCCTGGCGGTGGTGCATGAACCCATCTGAAACCACTGGGATCCATTGTCTCTAAGGTCCCAAATAGCTATGACCGTCTTTGATTCTATGTCTCTGCTAAAGATTTGCTTCAGACTAAATATATCCCCTTTTCCTCCACACCAGATGGTTCTATATTCCTCCCCATGTGGAAAGAGTAGGTTTTCACGCTCCCATGGAAGAGGGAAGCAGGGACCAGAAAGAAGGCCATGTCTCTCCTCTCCATTCTCCTCTTCCTGGGTCCTGTCACACAGCGCATACGGCAGGTGTTTAAGAAGGGGCTACAATATAAGACCTCTCCTTAATGGCCAATTTTGGTTACATCAAAGTACTTATTAAAGCCTGGATCACTGGGTCATTAAATGTCCAGTAAATCCCCATGGCTCTTCATCGAAGAGGCAGAAGGCTCTGGCCCAAGGCCTCTAACCTGAGCAGAAAGACTTGGTGGGTCTGTATGACCAGGGTAGTATCTCATGGGGGTGGGGTGACATTTTTAGTGTTTGTCCTGTCCTCTGACCAGCTCTCCCTGCTTCTCCTCCCCAAAGTGGACTAAGGACTAACTAAAGGAAAAAAAGATGTGGCCATGGGTTCTGGTGGAGTAGGTTGTTGAGGAGAAAGGACAGCATAGGATTAGAGGCCCAGAGGTTCGGGGACAATCACGATATAACATGAGCCATATGTGTAATTTTATGTTTTCTAGTTAGTAGCCACATTAAAAAGGTTAAAAGAAACAGGTTGAATTCATTTTAATGATATATTTTATTAACCCAACATATTCAAAATCTCATTTCAACATGTCATCAATGTAAAAAATTATCAAGATATTTTTACATTTCTTTTTTCTTCCTACATCTTCGAATTCCGGTATTTCACACGGCACATCTCAGTTCAGATGGGCCACATTTCCAGTGCTTAATATCCACCTATGGCCAGAGACGAAAACATTGGGCAGGGCATGCAGAAGAGCAGAGAAATGAGGACAGACCCTCCCCAAGCAGTTCCTGCGGGGAGTGGGGAGTGCTGGCGGGGTGAGCGGATGTCCTCCTGCGTCCGAATGCCATTTCTCCTCTTCCCAGAAGGCACGCTTCTTGCTGTCCTCTCGGAGCCAGCACTGAGAGGCTCTGGGAGTGTCCTGTGCAGACCAGGAAGCAGCCAAAAGCGAAGCAGCCCAGCGCCATGCAGAGGATGCCAGCTGGGCTCCTGGGCCAAACGCAGGCCGCAGAGGGGTCAGGTTTGGCTTCCATGGTGTTTTTAAATATCTTGAAGTGCTTGAGGTTCCATTACCTTACATGACCTTCCTGGCTCCTAGAGATATTGGGGTGTGTAACCCCTGCCTAAGACCACAGTTTTGAGAGTCCATTAGCGCTGGATGTTAGCTTGGCCACTTTGTCAGCTGTGTTTCTTTGTAGCTGACAACATACGTTATCAAACTATTCATATGTGTCTTCTATACAGTTGGAGATAACAGTGCCTGATATGGTTTGGCTTTGTGTCCCCACCCAAATCTCATGTCCAACTGTAACCCCACAGGTCAGGGGCAGGACATGGTGGGAGGTGACTGGATCTTGGGGGTCGTTTCCCCCATGCTGTTCTCCTGATAGTGAGGGAGATCTGATTATTTATTTTTTTATTTTTATTTTTTTGAGACAGAGCCTTGCTCTATTGCCCAGGCTGGAGTACAGCAGCGTGATCTCAGCTCACTGCAACCTCCACCTCCCAGGTTCAAGTGATTCTTTTTTTTTTTTTTTTTTTTTTTTGAGGCGGAGTCTTCACTCTGTCGCCCAGGCTGGAGTGCAGTGGCGCGATCTCGGCTCACTGCAAGCTCCGCCTCCCGGGTCCGCGCCATTCTCCTGCCTCAGCCTCCCAAGTAGCTGGGACTACAGGCGCCCGCCACCGCGCCCGGCTAATTTTTTGTGTTTTAGTAGAGACGGGGTTTCACCGTGTTAGCCAGGATGGTCTCGATCTCCTGACCTCGTGATCCGCCCGCCTCGGCCTCCCAAAGTGCAGGGATTACAGGCGTGAGCCACCGCGCCCGGCCTCAAGTGATTCTTTTGCCTCAGCCTCCCGGCTAGCTGGGATTACAGGTGTGCACCACCATGCCCGGCTAATTTTTGGATTTTCAATAGAGACAGGGTTTCACCATGTTGGCCCAGATGGTCTCAAACTCTGACCTCAGATGATTTGCCCATCTTGGCCTTCCAGAGTGCTGGGATTACAGGTATAAGCAACCACACCCAGCCAAGATCTGATGGTTTAAAAGTGTGCGGCAGTCCCCTTCTGCCACCCTGCTCTGCCGCCATGTAAGACATGCCTTGCTTCCCCTTCGCCTTCCGTCATAATTGTGTTTCCTGAGGCCTCCCCAGCCATGCAGAACTGTGAGTCAATTAAACCTCCTTTCCTTATAAATTACCCAGTCTCAGGTACTTCTTTATAGCAGTGTGAAAACAGACTAATACAATACCTCACAGAGATGTATGAGTTTAATGAGACAAGGAATTAATTGGCTAGCACTGAGTTCAGTAGATAGTAAATACTCAATAAATTAGTTTTCATTCACAAGAAATTTGAACTCCTTAGAAGCCCTGCTGGAAAAAGGGAAGTATGTGAGCAGAAGGGGCTCCCTTCAGCGATCCCCACTTCTGAACATGAGTGCTGAGCAATGGCTTCTGGGCTCACAATTTTCATTAATTTTTTAGTGTCAAGAAATGTCTTTTCATTCAGGCTGGACACACAGTAGACTCTAGGATGTTAACAACTTCAAATGGGGTAAAAAGCTATACTGGTTTTTGAGAACTTTCTTAGGCTATTTGCCACATGTACACATTCCACAGGGATTTACAATTTATAAAGCTCTTTTTAATACATGATCTCATCTGGATTTCAGAGTACATTATATGGAGAAGTAGAGTGGTTGTTATTATCTGTATTTTACAGTTAAGTAAATTGAAACTTAGCAAGATTGTATAATAGGTCGGTGCAAAAGTAATTGTGGCTTTTGCCATTAAAATGCCACAATTACTTTTGCACCAACCTAATACTTAGTTTTCATATATTCTCATGTAGACAAAGTAACTGAATCCAGACTCCATGGCTGTGGTTCCTGGTGTGGTTTCCTTCCTCTGGCACCAACCATCAAACCCATTTTCACCATCCACTGTGAATGTCATGTGGGTCTGAATTACTATGTTCAGCCCTTCAAGTGAACCAATGGAACTTAGTTGAATGAAACCACAGCCTCTTGTTTCTAGAAGCTTCTAACATGAGACTAAGAAATGTGATTATGTAGAGAATGACTAGTAAATAATTATTAGTTTTTTTAATTGAGCTGAGGGCAAATAAAACACAAATGAGATTTTTTTAGTGGAACTGATGTTTGCTTTTTGGTTGAAATTTCCTAGCTCATCAAATACAACACAACCCCAATGGGAGAGATTGAGGTTGGATATATCTTCCAAAGAATGCCACTTTCTAAAAAGGATAGTGTTTCCACTGCAACAGTTTCAGTCCCCTAGATAGAATCTTCTCATATAAGGACCTTCCTTAACACAACTATAAAAATGAACAGAATATTGCTGGGCATGGTGGCATGTGCCTGTAGTCCCAGCTACTCAGGGGGCTGAGCGAGGAGGATCACTTGCACCCAGAAGTGGCTATTCATGGGTGTGATCAGAACCTGAACTAGCCACCGAATAACCATTGAACTCCTGTCTCCAGCCTGGGTAACATATTGAGACCCCCATCTCTTAAAAAAAAAAAAGAATGAAAGAAAGGAGGGAAGAAAGGAAATGAATAATATTGAACCCCATCAGAGGAATAACCTCTGCTTCTCTCATGTTTAGTGTGCTGACTTGCTTTTCTTGGTTCTCAAATGATGCAATCGGATAGAGCTGCAGCTTCCTGGTTGAGGGTTATTTTTTCATGCCTATATTTAAGATGCTTAATTTTGTGATTCATTCTTTATAATTAGATATAATGTTTAGAATATATCTATGTATATCACATTCACATTTTTCCTTTGAGGGCTATTCTTTTCCCCTCTGAGCTGATCTTAACTGCAAGCTTTTTTTTTTTTTTTTTAAGACAAGGTCTCACTCTGTCACCCAGGCTGGAGTGCAGTGGCATGATCTTGGCTCACTGCAGCCTCCGCCTCCTGGGCCCAAGTGATCCTTCCACCTCAGCCTCCCGGGTAGCTGGGACCACAGGCACATACCACCACGCCCAGCTATTTGTGTGTGTGTGTGTGTGTATGTGTATTTTTAGTACAGACAGGGTTTCACCATGTTGCCCAGGTTGGTCTCGAACTCCTGAGCTTAAGTGATCTGCCTGCCTCAGCCTCCCAAAGTGCTGGGATTACAGGTGTGAGCCATGGTGCCTGGCCTCAACTGCAACCTTATATTTGCAATTGCCATGAGTCAAGAGAGCCCCAGCTGTGTCCATGTGGAAAACTGACATTTCCCCCAAGGTTGGGGGTGTGTGTGTGTGTGTGTGCGTGTGTGTGTGTGTGTGTGTGTGTGTGTGTATGCCCTGGACCATGTACAGTTGAAGAACATGGGTTTGAACTCCACAGGTCCTCTTACAAGCAGATTTTCCTCCATCTCTGCCACTCCTGAGATAGTAAGACCAACCCCTCCTCTTCCTCCTCAACCTACTCAATGTGAAGATGATGAGGATGAAGGCCTTTACAACAATCCACTTCCACTTAATGAATAGTAAATATATTTTCCCTTCCTTAAGATTTTCTTAACCCTTTGTTTTCTCTAACTTACTTTATTATAAGAATACTATATGAAATACATGTGGCCGGGCGCAGTGGCTCACGCCTGTAATCCCAGCACTTTGGGAGGCTGAGGCGGGTGGATCACAAGGTCAGGAGATCGAGACCACGGTGAAACCCCGTCTCTACTAAAAATACAAAAAAAATTAGCCGGGCGCGGTGGTGGGCACCTGTAGTCCCAGCTACTCAGGAGGCTGAGGCAGGAGAATGGCATGATCCCGGGAGGCAGAGCCTGCAGTGAGCCGAGATTGCGCCACTGCACTCCAGCCTCAGGGACAGAGCAAGACTCCGTCTCAAAAAAAAAAAAAAAAAAAAAAAAAAAAGAAATACATGTAACATACAAAGCTTGTGTTAATTGACTTTATGTTACCCATAGGGCTATTAGTAGTTAAGTTTTGGGGAAGTCAAAAGTTATATGTGGATTTTGACTGCATGGGGGCCGGCGCCTCTAACCCCAGCACTGTCCGAGGGTCAACTGTGTACCTTGTTAGCTTGAACTGCAGCTCTTTTCTAGTGCACTGGCCTCACTTTTTTGGTTTCTTTGCCCCTGGGGCTCATGATTTTTAGCCTGTTTCTTTTCTCTTTTGCCCACAGATACGGTTCACTTGAATTAAGCATTCCTCAATACTAAGGCATTGGAAATAAAAACAACCTATTTCTGAGAATAAAAGAGGAGAGCTAGCATGACACCAGTGGCCCCAGCTACTCACCCTAACCCGGATTCTAGGATAGAACACTCAGGATCTGGGCACTGGACACTGATGATAAAGGATTAGATACTAATGATCAACCTGAACCAAGACATAGTCATTGCTCAACTTCAATTTTTCTTCCTTTTTTTTTTAATAGTGAAAATCAAGAGGCTGGGCCTTGAAGCATCTCAGCAAGCATGACGTCCTCTACACCATACCCTCTGGCCTGGGGTTCAGCAGTCTTCACCATTCCCATTCCATGAACCCCTCAAAATCAGGAATACAGGTAGGAATACAGGTAGCCCACATAGCAGGCAAAGGTAATGGAACTAGCCCACCAGGAAGGGGGACTGAGAGGAAAACTCTACACATTTCTGGTTTTCTATCTTCCCTTTCCACTTTTTTTTTTTTTTTTCTTTTTTTTTTTTTTTTTTTGAGACAGTCTTCACCCAGGCTGGAGTGCAGTGGCACAATCTTGGCTCACTGCAACCTCCGCCTCCTGGGCTCAAGCGACTCTCCTGCCTCAGCATCCCAAGTAGCTGGGATTACAGGTGTGTGCCACCATGCCCGGCTAATTTTTGTATTTTTAGTAGAAATCGGGTTTCACCACGTTGGCCAAGCTGGTCTCGAACTCCTGACCTCAGATGATCCACCCGCCTCAGCCTCCCAAAGTGCTGGGATTACAGTTGTGAGCCACTGTGCCTGGCCCCTTTCCACTATTTAATGCATGTCTACCTCTTCAGTCCTTTCTACAATTCAGTGATTAATGATTATGTGCTCAGTACCATACTCAGCATTTTGGTCCTCTTCCTGTTTTTCAAAATGTCCCTCTTGCCCCTGCCACTCCCTTTTCTTGGCATCACCCAGTTTCCCACATGTAACTTTAAGAGTCTCTCCATGCTTCATTTTCAAGGACCTGGCTCCTTTCTTCACAGTGAGTAATAGGAGTTGGTCCTTGGGGGCTGAGGAGAGAGGGACAAGTAGCTCTGAATAGCGCCTCAGAAGCTAACATGGCAAAAGAGGAATGTGTGGGTAGGTAACAAAGTAAAGACAACTGTAGAGTGTTTTATTTCTATTCAGGATTTAAATAACACCTTTGTCATCAAAGTAGCTATGTCAGCATCAATGACCTGCTGATTATAAAATTTATCCTTGGCAGAGAGAAAGAGAATTAACCTTTAATGAATAATTGCCATCTGCCAGCACTGTGTAAGGCTAGTGATTCTCAGTATTTTAATCATCAAGGATTCCTCTGAGATTCTTGTAGAAGTTATGAAATCTCTCCCCTAGAAAAATGCAAATGTACACAAAATTTTACATAGAATTACAGGGGCAAATCATTTTCCTGAAGCATAATCACAGACCTTAGATTAAAATCCTCCGTGCGAGATCCTTGTTATTGAGATGGATACCATTCTCCCCACCTTACAGATGAGGGGACAGGAGATTCAGGGACATACCCAAAGTCACATACCTAATAAATCACAGCCACAGGCCGGGTACAGTGGCTCACGCCTGTAATCCCAGCACTTTGGGAGGCTGAGGCGGGGAAAATCACTTGAGTCCAGGAGTTCAAGACCAGCCTGGCCAACATGGCAAAACCCCTTCTCTACAAAAAATACAAAATTAGCTGGGTGTGGTGGCACGCACCTGTAGCCCCAGCCACTTGGGAGGCTGAGGTGGAAGGATCACCTGAGCCTCGAAGGCGGAGGATGCAGTGAGCCAAGATCACACCACTAAACTTCAGCCTGGGTGACAGAGTAAGATGCTATCTACAAAAAAAAAAAAAGCAGCAGCTATAGACTGAATGTTTGTATTCCCACAAATTACTTTTGAAACCTAATCTCCAATGTGATGATATTAGGAGGTAGGGTCTTTGGGAGGAGGGGTCTTTGGGAGTGTCTTTGGCAGGGCCCTCATGAATAGGATTAGTGCTCCTCTAAAAGAAGCTCCAGAAAGATCCCTCATCCCTTCCACCATGTGAGGTTACAGTGAAGACGGCTGTCTGTGAACCAGGGAGTGCACCCTCAGCAGACACCCAATCTGCTGGCGCCATGTTCTTGGACTCCCCAGACTGCAGAACTGTAAGACGCACATTTTTTATGTTGAGAAGCCACCTAGTCTATGGTGTTCTGTTAAAGCAGCCCAAGCCCACTAAGACAGCAGCAGGAACATTTCAACGTGAGCTGTCTAAACACACCTTCCTGCCTCAAATGAAAACCTCATCTAGGTTTTCCTGTTATTGTAACCATCACTCCTTATTTTTTAAATGAAGAAATAAAAATTATGTGAGAAACTGAAACCCATGTGAAGCATTCTAGACTCAGTCATGGGAAATTAGGAAGCTCAGGATCCTGGAGGCTCCAAATCATACTTATCAGCCAAAAACCGCGCTCCTCCCGAACCCACCCACCCAGCTAAAAACAAGCCAAAGAGGAGCCTTTCTAGAGGCTTCAATTTCCTCAGAACAAAAGAAAAGCTCTCTTCAAAATCAGCAGTCAAAATGTGAACTAATAGACCAGTCAAACCTCTGGATATGAAACAAAACAATTTTAATTTCAGAATATTACAAGAATATAAAAGAAAGACAATGCATAGGATCGTTTCTTTACAATTACACACATATAGTCAAATAAGAATGAAAACTTTAAACAAAACAGTTAAGAAACCTTGTTTCTCTTGTTGAGCAAGCTCAGGGATAGGACAAAGACAACCCTTGCTCTGCAGAAAGAACCCTGGGGTGAGGGAATATTTCCCCCCACAGGTTCTAGCTGTCCCCAGACATGGCCAGGGGAGGGCTCCATGGCTCTTTAGCATAGGCTATGGCCTCACACACTCCAGTCTCCATGCTAACCCAAGCACTCAGGCTATTATGTCCCACATCTCCTCGCTGGCCTGCTTCTGTCAACTCTATGCTGGTAGAAGATCTTAGCATTAGCTGTCTAGGGAAGCTAACTTCCTACAGTGAGTTTTAGTTGAGTTAATCACCACTGGTGTAAAAAGCCTGTGCATCTTAGGAACCCAAATCTTCCCCAAATTCTAGACAAGCCCACAAAATGCTAGCATCTAGGTTTAGATCTAGGTCCTATCTTCTGTTTGAAGGTTTCAGGGTAAAGGAGGGCAGAGATAAGGTTCTCTCCTGGGGAAAGGAGTTCTACACAAAAATGACCTCAGAATGGGGGCCATTAGCCTCAAGCATCTGTATGAGGCCTTGTAGGAAAGAAGACAGAGTCTAGAGACATCTATTTCTAAAAATCACCCGGTTGCATGGCCAGTCACGTTGGGGCACATTCCCAATGACCACAGGTTCTCCTAGAAGGCAGTATTTTCAACTGTATGCTAACACAGGCTCCTGTGAGGGAAGCTGAACAGAAACATTCCTACTCAGGAGGAGAGAATGGCTCTGTTCTGACACTCTAGGATCGACTGTTCTGTTCTAGGTTAACAGAACAGACCTCTGGAGCACCCAGGTGTCACTGTAGTCAACAGCCCTCCACTAGCCCATTTCCCAAGGGTGTTCCCTTATCCTTCCTGAACAACTCTGGAAGGACATTCTGGGTAAAGAACTTTCTTTTGTGGAGGATCAACTGTAGTTTTGGTTAGAATTCATTACCTGCTCCTATTTTGGCACTCAGGAAGAGTCAGTATCTCCTGATGCTCTTTCACTGCTGGCAGAGTTTTCCACACCACATTCATTGGTCCCAATGCAAAAGTTTATCATTGTAAAAGGTGATAAACTCCAACACCTACGGTTCTCACCAGTTCAGTCAGTGGGGTTCACACAGTACAGTCTGGACCAGGAAGGTGGCCTACAGTTTAATATGTGTATCCTGGCACAAACACAACGGCCCATATTGACACCACATCAAAGCCCATCACAGGTGGCCCCAGAAAGAAATGAAGTTGTAAAAACCACAAGAAGAGGCACTCTCAAAGAGATTGTTCCAACATGAAAAACAAACACAATGAAATGGATTCAAAAACAATCTTATAGATTAAAAAACTCTGTTAAATACTGGCTCAAAAACAATACCTGCCCACCAAATCAGAAGGGAGACAGCAGCTTCTGTGGCAAATGATAAAAGGGGTTTTGTCTGTATTTTCTGTAAGATTCCACAGGATTAGAATAGTTACATATTACTAGGTAGAAGGTTATGCTGCTTACTCCTCAAATTTGGATTCTAAGTCAATCACAGCTTCTATTAAGAAAAATGACCTATAAACCCCTAAAGCAAGGGAAAACATCCTCAATAAATAAACAAAACACACACAAACTACCCAAGGAGACCAGCTATATAAACGCATGTGCATGTGATAAATATCTCTCTCGCGACCCTCACCCCAGAACACAACCCTTGCTTTCTGATTCCATTCACCCAAAGAGCATCTACATCCATCTCAATCTCAGCTACTTCCCTTAAATAGAACCAAAAACTAACACAATGACAAGGAGCTATCAGGTCACCACTCTGCTCCCTCTACCTGATGCCAGCCCTGTTTAACAGACCACAGCACCACTTCAGGATGAAGCACATCTAAACAAATAAAGGAAAGAAGGAAGAGTTAAGGAAGAACACCATTTCAATTTGGTGACACCAAAAGGGTTTTCTGTTTGAATTAACTGCTATCTGGTGTAAGGGATTTCATTTTCTTAATAAGAAAAAAAAGTCAAATATTTAATAGAAACCTACGCAAATGAATTTGCTAATATGTGTTTTTAAAAATGACATAAAACTACTCTAGAGAAAGGGGCTTCTAAGCAGTATTGTTTTCCTAACCATCTATTGTTCACACTCTATTAAGCTGGAAGACCAAATTTTACATTTTTCTCCACTATTGCTGTTACAGCAGCAAAAGCAGCAGAAAGGCTGGCAGAGAGGGCTGCCAGCTGGGCACAAGGCCAAACTCTGCTCCCCCAGAGTCATCTTTCATTTCGGCAATGGTGCAGCATATTCAACAGTTTAGAAATAGGTCAGCAAACCACATTTTGTGGGGCAACTGCTTCCCCATAGTGGCCTGACTCAGCTCCAACCCACAGGGTGAGAAGGGTTATACAGCTCCACAGAGCCAGGCACAAACCTGAGCATTCTCCCCTGCCACGTGCTGCTCTCTGGGCAGACACCAGTTCATACTAAGTCGAAGCCATGCCACTGCTCCATCCAACATATGTGAACACACCAAGTCCAAAAACCAGAAGCTCTGGTCTCATCTCCAAATTACCACCTGTGCCCCTTCTGACAAGGAGAGGGCAGCACAGTAATACTCCTTGAACACTGGTGATAAGCCACAGTTGCTTCCAAATAAGAACATTCTCTCCTTTAAATCGTGTCAACTCTGCAGAGGCTGCTGCTGGCTTCTTTTTTCGGATTCTAACTCGTTCTCAGGAGACGGTCTAGCCTGCACCCTGAGAGGGTGCAATATAATCCCACCCATAAAGACTCATCCTGGGACATAAAGGCAGCCAGCCCCTCCTAGGCACACTCCAGAGCTTCCCCCACATACAAATATTTTAGCAAACTTCTACTATGCTGTCAGTGACTTTTCTTGAGTCACAGTGATTTGGTTCAGAAGTATTACGTTGGCACCAGAGATGTTTTAGTCAAGAGGAAATTGAATGAAGGTAACAAGTTTAGCAAAACACAATTATTATGACATCACTGAGGAAAGGGAAAGAGAAAGAGATGGACAAGGGAGGGAGAAATGGATGGAAAGAAGGAAGGAAAAGAGTTTAATAATTAAGATTTGTTAAAATATTGTATCATTCTGAATTCTCTTTTTCAATACTGCAGGTCAAATACTCTGGTGTCAGACCCAAGAAATAATAAAAAATGTCCAGAAAAGCTATAAATTCTTTGGACACAAATTAGGTATTGAGGAATATAGCCTCATAAGATAAAGAGTTTTCCCAACGCTCAAAGTGAAAACAAGGGAAAGGCATCTAGCTTAGAGCCCATCCAAAAGCATGGCTTTTAAAACAAAGAAATAAACAAAAACAACCAAATACCCAACACTATCAAAACAGAGAAAAACCCAAAATATCCATTAAAAATAACATCAAGCCACTAGGACTGACAGTGCTTTTTCAAAAATTACTGGCAGTTGAGCACACATCTCATATTTTTTTCAAAAGTGGAATCTGCCTAAACACATTGAATGAGCACTGAAGACCACCTTACTGTGCTATATAAGCTGGTTGGACAGTTAGTGGTTTCCCCATAATATTAAAAAAGAGAGAGAGAGCCTAAACACTCTCTCAGAAGGCACAGCTTACAAACATCATCCAGTGAGTGGGATTAGAGGTATCAGTTGGGTCACGGTATTAGTTGGCCTTGACAATTCAAAATGCAGCAAGCAAGCTGCAAGTCCAAGCTTTGCTGTGGGCAGGAGTAACACCTTGTCCACTAAAGAGAAAATTCTGCATGGACCATAGAAGACAACTCTGGATCCTTCAGAGAAATCCTAGGTTGAAGGAAAAACAAGAGCATTAGACATGTTCTTAAATATTTCTTTTTGCAAACATCCCATTCAGAAGCCACAGGGTCTACACTTAGTATCTTCTCCAAACTGAGGGCTAATGAGTTTAATTAAGAATTTGTGACTCTGCCAAATAAACATCTGCCTGACATAATCTCGTTCATTAAATCATCTTAATGGCTATAACAGCTAAGAATAAGTGCATATTTTGTGCTGCTCTAAGTTATTTATGTACATTATTTATCCTCACAATAACCAGTATATGAGGTACTACTCCTACCATGTTACAGAGGAAGAATCCACAGCCTACACAGTTCACTTGCCCGAGGACTAATAGCTATCAAGCAGCAAAACTGGGAATGGAACCCAAGCCCAGCTGAATGCAGAACTCATGCTCCTACCACCACTACCCCTCTCAACAGTGAATGTTTACTAAAAGTCAACTCAGCACAAGGCACTGTCATTTTTCAGAGGAAGAGAAGAACAGGAGACAGAAGGCCACAAATACACTAAGTCTGACGTTTGTCTTCTAGAAGAGAAACTAGTTACAGAGATAAGACAACACATGTGAAGTAAATATAGTAAATCATACAGTCAATATTTTTGTAGCATTAATAAGTTCAAAGGAAAAAATATTATATCTAGCTGCATTAGCCAGATAAAGTTTCAAAGAGGAGGTGAGATTTAGGCTAGACTTTGAAGAATGGGTAAGATTTTGACTACTGAAACTAATGGCCATTAATAAGTAGGTGCTAAATCAGTAGTTCTCATGTGAAGGTGACTTTGCCTTCTCACCCCCATGGGACATTTGGCAATGCCTAGAAGCACTTTTACTTATCACAACGGGGGGAAGAATGCTCCCAGCATCTACAGAGTAGAGGCCAGGAAGGCTGCTCATCATACAATGCATATGGCAGCTCCCGCCACAAAGCATTATCTGAACCAACATGTCAGTAGTGCGCCAAGGTTGAGAAATCCTGTACTAAATAAAAGTCTTTTTGGATTATGTTGTTGATCATAGTAATAAAATGTCATTATCTTCTTCAAAGAATATTTTCCTTTATTATAAACATCACTATAAAAAACTCTGGGGTTGTGTATTCATTGTTGTGTAAAAGAAATATATGGCAGGCACCTGGATCTGTGGGCTTGGAGACTGCCAATGTCTGAAGAGAGTTCAGACCTGGAGTTGCCAGGCTGGAAGTAGTTATCACACAGAGAGCAGAGCTGAGCAGTGGAAGGAGACCAAGCTGCAAAGAGGCAGGAGAAGCAAGAGCAGAAAAGAGCAGAGAACTTAAGATAGAGTGTTGAAAAAAATAAAGATGTAGTGGAATAGGCAAACAACAGTAAGCCACTGCAGACAAGGAAAAGAATTAAAGAGAAAGAAGGAGAAAGAGAATAATATAGCATCATAACACCAGGAAGGCATTTCCAGAGAGAGGAAGTGACCAGGAGACAGTAAAGTGAAAGTGCCATTGCCTGATCCAATTGAGGGCCATTCGTTATCTCGACTTCTCTGAACTACTAACATTTTTGAGAATCTAATTAGAACTATATATTCTCTCCCCCAGAAAAACACACATATATACCTACATAAAAGACTCCATCAACAATACCAAGAACTTTATTAGACCATTTAGGAAGTCCACAGATGACAAGGTCAAGAATCCCTGCTCTAAAGCTTACTGGTGAAATATTAAACTGGTTTTTTAAAAATGTCTTTATTTCCAAGGTAGAGTTGTCAATACAGAAAGATATTATTTCCAGATGTCTTTCAAAAATGAAAGCAACAAAAGGTATAACTGATACAAAACAATGTAGCCTTCAAAAATAACTTATGCTTGGTTTTGATTCACGGACATACAGAAATATTTAGACACAAAAAACTCCGGTGGCTCAAGCCTGTAATCCCAGCACTTTGGGAGGCCGAGACGGGCGGATCACGAGGTCAGGAGATCGAGACCATCCTGGCTGACACGGTGAAACCCCGTCTCTACTAAAAAAATACAAAAAACTAGCCGGGCGAGGTGGCGGGCGCCTGTAGTCCCAGCTACTCGGGAGGCTGAGGCAGGAGAATGGCGTGAACCCGGGAGGCGGAGTTTGCAGTGAGCTGAGATCCGGCCACTGCACTCCAGCCTGGGCGACAGAGCGAGACTCCGTCTGGAAAAAAAAAAAAAAAAAAAAAAAAAAAAAAAAAAAAAAAAAAAAAAAACTCAAACACCCATCTTGTCTCAATTAGACAGCCCAGCATAGAAGACAGAAGCAAGCAGGAAAGAAAAGAGAGTTTAGATAATTCATTCAAGGATAAGTAAGAAGAATATACTGAAATCTAATTTTCCAGAAAAGAATTTATCCAAAAGGATTAGGCTTTTGTTCTCTTTCTATTGCTGATGTCTCAAATAGTAATTATGCTCATGTCCCAGCGATAAAACGATCATGTCAAACCAGACTCACTTCAGCTGCCACATGAGCCTTATATAACAAGACCAGGTTTCAGCCCGTTTTCTATAGTAACAACTATAACCACTTGTTAATGCTTTAACAATGACAATGTGGCCGGGCGCGGTGGCTCAAGCCTGTAATCCCAGCACTTTGGGAGGCCGAGACGGGCGGATCACGAGGTCAGGAGATCGAGACCATCCTGGCTAACATGGTGAAACCCCGTCTCTACTAAAAAATACAAAAAACTAGCTGGGCGAAGTGGCGGGCGCCTGTAGTCCCAGCTACTCGGGAGGCGAGCCAGGAGAATGGCTAAACCCGGGAGGCGGAGCTTGTAGTGAGCTGAGATCTGGCCACTGCACTCCAGCCTGGGTGACAGAGCGAGACTCCGTCTCAAAAAAAAAAAAAAAAAAAAAAAAAAAAAACAATGACAATGTGCTGCCAAAACATTATTTCAATTGAGCCTCATAATAAATTAATAAATCTATGAAGTAGATGTAAATTTTATCCTCATTTTCAGAGGAGAAAACTTGAATTCAGAGAGAATGAGTGGTTTTCCTGGGTCAGAGGAATGATAACTCCCATCAGGACTAACCACAAATCTCACAGCCTTTCCACTGGCCCACTTGGCTCCTTCAGAGGAAGACACAGCAGCCTTTTACCAGAAGAGCCTGGGACTATCAGCAGTCCCAGCATTAAACAGTCCTCTTTGTCCTAAATAGCCCCCAAAATATGCTGTACGATATGACGTCCAGGATTCTTAGGCACGAGCTGTTGATCTGGAAAGCTTCACTAATTAGGGCTAGCCTACACAGAAAAGGAACCTAACTATTCCATAAGCATGCTCCCAGCACTGTTGACCTTGGTTCCACAAATCCATTTACACTTGTTTTTAATTTGCTTCGCAAGTATTCTTAAGGTATTTTCCCCATGTGTCCTGTCTGTACAAGAACACAGGGACCATGTAGGTCTGTGTTCACAGCTCTACCCCTTAGCACCCAAGACAATGCTGAGTAGATGGTTCAATAACCACCTGGGGTATGAACTCAAGGGCAGGGACGTGGTCTTGCAATTTTTATGTCACTTCTGACTACAAATGTACTATCCTGGGAATTCAAACAAATGCTACTGACTACATGCAGAAAGGAATTACATTTAGTAAGAACAGAGAGTAAGTACAATTAGTACCTTTTTTCCCCTCTTTCTTCCCTTCAGACCACTTCAATCTTGTTGGTGTCATCGTGACAGCTGGAGAGCCAGAAAATAACTGTAATAAGAAAATTGTACAGTGGTTTCAATGTTCTAATGGCATTCCTATAGAGAGACTTTACTAAATGAATTATTTGTTTAATTTCAATGTGAAGAGTTTTTCTGAGACTGACATATTTATATCTCATTAATCTTAACTGATTTACTGCTGGCTTAATGAAGTAGGCATGCCTAGGATATCTTGAAGCACCACCCCACAGGTAATGTAGACCTCAAATGTCACCTGTCACCTGTGGAATCTCCCAGTAAGAACTAACTGCTTCCTCCAGCACTTGTTTAAGGAGCTATTGTACCGTATTACTCATCTGCTTGTGACTAGTGATATCCTTCTTGAACTCAAAATGTGTGTTTGTTGAATGAATCAATGAAAACCAACAGAAAGAAGGTAGCATAAACGAAAGGACTGAGAAAAAGCCATCTGAATGGCCCAAAGAAACACAGAAAAACAGATGACAGTATATCAATATTCCTCTTTTCTACAAATATATACACACAGACAGACAGTCCAAAGAACAGTGTCTTACTGAGTTTCTATTTTCTTTGCTGGCTCCCTTCAATTCACCAATGGCCACAGATTCTGGAGTGGGGTTCCTCTTTTTCTTTTCTGACATCATCTGATTTCCCAGGACCTTCCGCTGATTTAAGAACAGAAAACATTTGATTTATAAATACCTACTGTATCAATAGTGGTGAAGGCTAGGATAGCTTTCAAAACTGTATACTAGCCTTCAAAACTGTAATGTCCTTGGGTTAAAAAAATCTCAGCATTCTGATAACTCTGTATGGACCCTCTCAGGCCATCTTACACAAGAGAGGCCAAAGTATGTTACCAAAAAAACCCCAAATTATTACTTTTGTTTAAGTGATCACTTTTCTTCCACATTTAAAAGGGCTGAAAGGTTAGAAGCAACTTTATAGTGGATTTAAACAAGCTAATATAGGTCAATTACAGTGTGCTTCTGAGACCAGTTAACTCACAATATAGAAACACCAGTTACTCATCATATAATTTTTTCTCCAAAGATGTGCTGTCTCTCGCAACTATTTAAAAAGTCCCTCCCCCCTACTCACCACTAAGGGATACTTAGGCTGGCTCTTCTCTAAGGCACTTCTTCCTCCCTGTCATTTACTCACACAGGACTGGAACATTTGGAGACATTCTATAAGAGTTCTTAATATAGCGACAAGAAGGTAGAGGCCTTCTTAAGGGGGTCACATGACTATACTGACATTCAGAGCAAGACTAAAAGCTCTTTCATCTCTGAACAGCTTAGAAATGATGTAGTTTACATAACCGCCAACAGTGACAATTCTACCATCTTTGGAGAAATCTTTTTTTCCCTTAGAGAATAAATTTGAATTCCAAAAAAAGAACATATCAAAACTAGAACATTAAACCCTACATTATAAATATCAGCAGCAATATTCAGAACATTCTGATTTAATAAATAATTTACATGAGAGGAGTTCTACAGGAAAAATCTCTAGCCAAAAAAGGGATCGAGACAGGCTAGATGGTCAATTATACCTTGATAAGGCTGAGGGAAAACACAACTTAAAAATAATATTTTAGGCCAGGAGCGGTGGCTCACACCTATAATCTCAGCACTTTGGGAGGCTGAGGCGGGTGAATCACTTGAGACCAGGAGTTTAAGACCAGCCTGGCCAACATGGTGAAATACTGTCTCTACTAAAAATACAAAAATTAATTGGGCATAGTGGTGCATGCCTGTAATCCCAGCTACTCGGGAGGCTGAGGCATGAGAATCACTTGAACCCGGGAAGCGGAAGTTGCAGTGAGCTGAGATCATGCTACTGCACTCCAGCCTGTGCAACACAGTGAGACTGTGTCTCACAAAAAAAAAAAGACTAACACATAGAGAAACATTTATCTGAATATAACCTTTCTGATTATCAATCATCTCTAATACAGGGAAGTCAGAGGGAATGATAGATTCTTCCAAATGAGAAGAAAAAAATGAGAATAAACTAAGGATGTTCATTTTACTAGCCCTGAATAAGCAGGTAAATGCACTTTTAGGATTCTAGCTAAGAGATTTTTTTTTTAATGGGATAAAAGAAACATAACATAAAAAGTACTATTTTAATCCTTTTTTTTTGAGACTGAGTCGTGCTCTGTCACCCACGCTGGAGTGCAGTGGCACGATCTTGGCTCACTGCAAGCTCTGCCTCCCAGGTTCACGACACTCTCCTGTCTCAGCCTCCCGAGTAGCTAGGACTACAGGCGCCTGCCACCACGCCCGGCTAATTTTTTGTATTTTTAGTAGAGATGGGGTTTCACCGTGTTAGCCAGATGGTCTCGATCTCCTGACGTTGTGATCCACCCGCCTCGGCCTCCCAAAGTGCTGGGACTACAGGTGTGAGCCACTGCGCCCGGCCCCTATTTTATACCATGTTTAAGTATACAGTTCAGTGGTATTAAGTATCTTCATAGTGTTGTGCAATCATCACCATCATCCATCTTCAGAACTTTCTCATCCTCCCAAACAGAAATACTGTACCCATTAAATAATATTTCCTCATTCTCTTCATACTCTTAGCTCCCCTGACAACCAACCACCTTCTCTACTTTCTGTCTCTACGAACCTGACTCATAGGTACCTCAGTGGAATCATACAGTATTTTTCCTTTTATGACTGGATTATTTCTCTTAGCATAATGTCTTCAAGATTCATGCATATTGTAGAATATGTCAGAATTTCCTTCCTTTTTAAGGACAAATAATGTTCCATTATCTGTATATCCAAGTTTTGTTATTCATTCATCGGTCAATAGACAGCTGGGTTGCTTCTCCCTTTTGGCTATTGTGAATAATGCTGCTATGAAGACGGGTGTACGAATATTGCCTCAAGACCCTGCTTTCGATTCTTTTGGGTATATACCGGGAGTAGCATTGCTGGATGATAAGGTCATTCTCTTTAAATTTTTTAGGAACTGCAATACTGTTTTCCACAGTAGCTGCTCCATTTTACATTCCTATCAACAGTGCACAGGGATTCCAATTTCTCCACATCCTCATCAACATTTGTTATTTTGTTATTTTTTTTTTTATAATAGCCATCCTAGTGGGTGTGAAGTGGTATCTACTTGTGGTTTTGATTTACATTTCCCTAATGATTAGTAATGTTGAACATCTTTTCATGTACTTCTTGGCCATCTGTACATCTTCTCTGGAGAAATGTCTATTTTATTCCTTTTTTTTTTTTTTTTTTTGGAGATGAAGTCTCGCTGTATCACCCAGGCAGAAGTACAGTGGCGCAATCTCGGCTTACTGCAACCTCCGCCTCCTGGGTTTAAACGATTCTCCTGCCTCAGCCTCCAGAGCAGCTGGGACTATAGGCACGTGCCAACATGCCCGGCTAATTTTTTGTATTTTTAGTAGAGATGGAGTTTCACCGTGTTAGCCAGAATGGTCTTAATCTCCTGACCTCATGATCTGCCCACCTCAGCCTCCCAAAGTGCTGGGATTACAGGCGTGATCCACCACGCCTGGCCTTTGCCCACTTTTTAATGAGGTTGTTTTTGCTGTGTTGAGTTACAGGAGTTATTTAGATTATTACGGATATTAACCCCTAATCATATATATGATTTGCAAATATTTTCTCCCAATCCAGGGGTTGCCTTTTCACTCTGTAGATGGCAAAGGAAATTTTGGTGTCAACTAAGCCTAATGTCCTAGAAGCTACTGGCCCCAGGTCAGGATTGAGAGTGAATTCTAGATATCTATAAATTATAACTAGGACCAAAATTACAGTAAGATGAATTTGTAAATGCTAACAGCTGTACCTTAAAAAAAAAAAAAAAAAAATTACAGACACAGTGGCTCACATCTGTAATCTCAGCACTTTAGGGGGCCAAAGCAGGAGGATCACTTGAGCCCAGAAATTCAAGATCAGCAACACAGGCTGTGCATGGTGACTCACGCCTGTAATCTCAGCACTTTGGGAGGCCGAAGCGGGCAGATTACCTGAGGCCAGGAGTTCAAGACCAGGCTGGCCAACATGGTGAAACCCCGTCTCTACTAAAAATACAAAAAATTAGCCAGGCATGGTAGTGGGCACCTATAATCCCAGCTACTCGGGAGGCTAAGGTGGAAGAATCGCTTGAACCCCAGAGGTAGAGGATGCAGTGAGCTGAGATCACACCCACTGCACACCAGCCTGAGACACAGAGAGAGACTCTGTCTCGAAACAAAAAAGACCAGCAACACAGCAAGACCCCATCTCTACAAACATTTAAAAATCAGCCAGGCCTGACGGCATGCACTTGTGGTCCCAGCTACTTGGGAGGCTGAAGAAGGAGGATAGCTGAGTGCCCAGGAGATCAAAGCTGCAATAAGCCACGATAGTGCCACTTGTACTTCAGCCTGGGCAACAGAGCAAGACACTGTCTCAAAAATAAAAAAATAAATATTACAAGTTATTTATTTTTAGGGCAAAAATTTTAAATTTTAAGCAAAGAGCTCCTTATGTGGCTGGAATTATAGATCTTAATAACAATTTTTAAAAGAAAAGCAGGGCAAAACACCAAAAAATCAAAATAAAACAAAATCATTATCCTCAGCAAACTAACACAGGAACAGAAAACCAAACACCACATGTTCTCACTTATGAGTAGGAGCTGGCCGGGTGCGGTGGCTCACACCTATAATCCCAGCACTTTGGAAGGCCAAGGTGGGTGGATCACTTGAGGTCAGGAGTTTGAGACCAGCCTGGCCAACATGATGAAATCCCATCCCTACTAAAAATACAAAAATGAGCCAGTCATGGTAGTGCACGCCTGTAGTCCCAGCTACTTGGGAGGCTGAGGCAGGAAAATGGCTTGAAACCAGGAGGCGGAGGCTGCAGTGAGCCGAGATCAAGCCACTGCACTCCAGCCTGGGTGACAGAGAGAGCCTCCATGTTAAAAAAAAAAAAAAAAAAAAGTGGAGCTAAACAATGAGAATACATGGACACAGGGAGGGGAACAACACACACTGGGGCCTGTTGGGGGGTGTGGCTGGGGGACAGAGAGTATTAAGAAAAATAGCTGGCCAGACGCAATGGCTTATGCCTGTAATCCCAGCAATTTGGGAGGCTGAAGTGGGCGAATCACCGGAGGTCAGGAGTTCCAGACCAGCCTGGCCAACATGGTGAAACCCCCTCTCTATTAAAAAGACAAAAATTAGCCGGGTATGGTGGCAGGCACCTGTAATCCCAGCTACTTGGGAAGCTGAGGCAGGAGAATCACTTGAACCCAAGAGCGGGAGGTTGCAGTGAGCCGAGACTGTGTCACTGCACTCCAGCCTGGGTGACAACAGTGAGACTCTGTTTCAAAAAAAATTTTTTTAATAAAAATAGCTGCTAATGCATGCTGGGCTTCATACCTAGGTGATGGGTTGACAGGTGCAGTAAACCACCATGGCACACATTTACCTATATAACAAACTTGCAATCCTGCACATGTATCCAGAACTAAAAATTAAAAAAATAAAATAAATTAAAAAAAGGATACTCAGTGCTTTGGGGGCAGCAATCTCTTCCAAAAAACAAACAAAAAAAAAAAAAAGAAAAGGAGAAAAGAAAAGCAGTGTATGGTACTAATCTCTCTCCAAGTTAACCAAAACCTTGCCTTAGTTCATGCATGGAAATTTGAACCCCATGATCAAGTTATCTACTGCCACCTGAAGGCAATATTCCTTCACTACAAGTTCCGACAGTCTGAAGACTTGTAAATTTAATCTGCAAACACCACGACAGCAGCAATAACATGGAAGCATATTTTGTATTTGTTTTAAAAACAAGATTTTTACTGAATTTGATACATGGAAGAAAGTACAACTGTTAAAAATATTAAGCTCACAAAAATCTGGGGTATCAAAACTCACTAGTCTATTAGAAAATTCCGTTTTCTAACAGTTTCCCTAGTCTGTCACAACTTCCTCACTTCTCCACAGGTTTACCAAATTGCATTAAAAAGTGTGTAACTTGAAGCAGGTCAGAAAACAAAAGAGGCCGCTTACACTGCTCAGGAATGCAGACTCTGTCCTCAGCCCCAGAAGAAAAGGAAGCACCCTTACTTCTAGTACTCCTCACTTCACAGAGCCCCTTCTCTGATGTGAAACACGGCAAAGCGCTTTGCAATATAAAAGCTTTTCAACATTTTGTCTTCACCCCCTTATAAATTAGCCCTTTATAGGGTCCCCAAAAACAGAAGAAAACTTTTTATGCATAAGAAAAATCACACTGTTACATTTCCTAAAAATCAATGCTGAAAATGACAGCCCAGCACACCTACCTTAATAAGCCCACTGAAGGAGCGTGAACGAGCCCTCTTTTGTACCTGGGAAGCAGAAGGTTCTCGCCCTGGTGTCTGGGTCAATGACTGCTTATTAAACTAAAAGAAAACATAGAGAACATTTTATAAATATTTTCCCATCAAGACACAGCATTCTGTGACAACTAATAGCTAAGTGTAAATAAAAGTCCAGGAAAAACTGAGTCTGTGCATAGATGGATTAGGAGGTCAACAAGCAAATCACAAAGTCAGAAATGATGATGCCAAAAGAATTGGATTCAATTGCTCTGAGGGGCTCTGCACGCCACATTCCTTGAATGTAGAATTACTGTCCCTATTTTACAGACAAAAAAACTGAGACTTGGAGAGTTTATCAAATTTACCCACGATCCTCAGCTGCTAACCAAGACTTTTTTGCAACAAAGCATCTTGGAACCACAGAGTTATTGGCACAATCTAAAACAGTCCCTAATTTAACATAAATTGCATACAGAAATTTTTTAAGTTACTAAAACTCTTTAAATGGACATCTATCATGACTGCCGGCCAACAATATCGTCAGAGGAAATACATCAGAATGCAGACTTGTCAATGCTATCAACATCAGCTCTCTGGAGGTACCTAAAGTGGAAAATGAGAAGACCCAATGCATTGAATAATCTTATTCAATGCTTTGATTAGCCATTCATTTCCCACTTAAAAAGTAATAATAATATAGCATTTAACTCTTCTACTCTTCTGCCTTTTCTGGTGGTTGTTGTTGGAGACAAGAGTCTCACACTATTGCCCAGGCTGGAGTGCAGTGGCACAATTGCAGCTCACTGCAACCTCCACCTCCCAGGTTCAAGCAATTCTCATGCCTCAGCCTCACGAATAGCTGGGATTACAGGCGTGCGCCACCACACTCAGCTAATTTTTTCTATTTTTAGTAGAGATGGGGTTTCATTGTGTTGGCCAGGCTGATCTCGAACTCCTGACCTCAAGTGATCCGCCCACCTCGGCCTCCCAAAGTGCTAGGATTACAGGCGTGGGCCACCACACCCAGCCTCTTCTGCCTTTTCTAACTATACTTTGAAAATTTTGGAATTGTAAAAATTTGGAAATTTTATCAGTTCGAGTTCTGGAGGTTAAAAATTATTTTTACATAAAACTACCAAGAGGTTCTCAAAGTTAATTATCTTGGCAAGCAGAAAAATTAGCCACGTCTAAAGAGCTTAGCTAGTAAGTATCCCTCCTGAATAAATTGGGACAAGTAAAAATGCATCGTTCCTGATGTTGGCAAGGGTACAGTAAGGTAAATTCTCTCATATCCAACTCGGGGGAGTGTTACCTGGCAAAATGTTCTGGGAGGGTATTTAGCAAGGTGTATCCAGAGCCTTTTTAAAATGCATATTAAAAAGTACACGCCACTAAAAATACAAAAATTAGCCAGGCATGGTGGCATACATCTGCAGTCTCAGCTACTCAGGAGGCTGCAGTGGGAGGATCATGATCACCTGAGCCCAGGGAGGTTGAGGTTGCAGTGAGCCATGATTGTGCCACTGCACTCCAGCCTAGGCAACAGACTCAGGAAAAAAAAAAAAAAAAAAAAAAGTATACACCACACATAAAGAGTTCTTAGCCTGAAAAACTGAATTAGAATCAGATCAACCTCTAGAAGTAGATCTAACTACCAGTTTATAGCATGAACAGTGGACTGTGAAACATGTTGAATAACATCACAGGAATGCAATCATTAAAATCCAGACTATAGGCCAAGCACAGTGGCTTATGCCTGTAATCTCAGCACTTTGGGAGGCCAAAGCCAGCAGATCACTTGAGCTCAAGAGTTCATGACCAGCCTAGGCAACATGGCGAAACTCTGTCTCTACAAAAAATACAAAAATTAGCCAGGCATGGTGGCACACGCCTGTAGTCCCGGCTACTCAGGAGACTGAAGTGGGAGGATGGCTTGAACCCAGGAGGCAGAGGTTGCAGTGAGCTGAGATCACGTCATTCTAGTCTAGGCAACATAGCTAGACCTTGTCTCAAAAGAAAAAAAAAACAAAACTCAGTCTATGGAAGACAATGTAGTTTCTTCCACAAATAAGTTTCAAATACAATAATGTACCGCATAATGACATTTTGGTCAATGACAGACCACACATATGACAGTAGTCCCATCAGATTATAACGGAGGTGAAAAATTCCTATCACCTAATAACGTCACTGCCGTCCTAACATCACAGCACAATGTGTTACTCAAATGACTGCAGTGATGCCGGAATAAACAAACCTACTGTACGGCTAGCTGTATAAAAGTCTAGTACATACCACTATATATAGTACGTAATTCTTGATAACGATAATAAATGGGCTAGACATGGCAGTTCACACCTGTAATCCCAACACTTTAGGAGGCCGAGACAGGTGGGTCACTTGAGACCAGAAGTTCAAGACCAGCCTGGCCAACAGGGTGAAACCTCATCTCTACTAAAAATACAAAAATTAGCCAGGCGTAGTGGCAGGCGCCTGTAATCCCAGCTACTCAGGAGGCTGAAGCAGGAGAATCACTTGAACCCGGGAGGCAGAGGTTGCAGTGAGCCGAGTTCACACCATTGCACTCCAGCCTGGGTGACAGAGCGAGACTCCATCTCCAAAAAAAAAAAAACGATAATAAATGTTACTGGTTTATGTATTTACTATAGTATACTTTTATCATTATTTATACTTTTTACCATTATTTTAGAGTGCACTCCTACTTATTTTTTTTTTAAAGTTAACTATAAAACAGCCTCAGGCAGGTCTTTCGGGAGGTATTCTAGAAAAAGGCATTGTTATCATAGGAGATGACAGCTCCATGAGTGTTATTGCCTCTGAAGACCTTCTAGTGGAATAAGATGTAGAGACAGAAGACGGTGATATTAATGATCGTGTGTAGGCCTAGGTTAATGTGTGTATTTGTGTCTTCAGTTTTGGGATTTTTTTTTTTTTACAGACGGGGTCTTGCTCTGTTGCCCAGGCTGGAGTGCAGTGGGAGGGATCACAGCTCACTGCAGCCTCAAACTCCTGGGCTCAAGTGATTCTTCCTGCTGAGGCTGAGGCCTCCTGAGTAGCAGGACTACAGGCACAAACTCACGAGCCCAGTTCACTTTTTTTTATATTTTTTGGATACAAGGTCGATGCTGCCCAGGGTGGTCTCGAACTCCTGGCCTAAAGCAATCCTTCCACTTTGGCCTCTCAAAGTGCTGAGATTACAGGAGTGAGTCACCACGCCCAGGCTGTGCCTTAATTTTTAATTAAAAAGTTTTAAAATTTACAAAAAAAATTAAAAGTTTTTAAAATAGAAAAAAGCTTATAAAGATATAAAGAAAATATTTTGTACAGATGCATAGTGTTTTTGTGTTTTAAGCTAAGTGTTATTACAAGAGTCAGAAAGCTAAAAAAGTTTTAAGTCTGTAAAGCAAAAAAGTTACAGTAAGCTAAAGGTAATTAATTATTGAAGAAAAAAATGTTATGTTTAGTCTAGCCTAAGTGTACAGTGACTATAAAGCCTACAGCCGTGTACAGCAATGTTCTAGGTCTTCACATTCACTCACTACTCACTCACTGACACACCTAGAATAACTTCCAGTCCTGCAAGCTCGATACAGGTATACTATTTTTTACCTTTTATACTATATTCTTACCATACCTTTCCTATGTTTAGATACACAAATACTTACCATTGTTACAAATGCCTACAGTACTCAATACAGTAACATCCCGTACATGTTTGTAGCCCAGAAGCAACAGGCTACACCATACAGCCTAGGTGTGTAGTAAGCTACGCCGTCTAGGTTTATGTAAGTACACTCTGTGATGTTCACACAACAATGAAATCACCTAAAAACACATTTCTTAGAACATATCCCAATCATCAAGTGACACATGACTATAAAGAAAAAGGGAGTGGGCCAGGCATGGTGTCTCCCGACTGTAATCCCAACACTTTGGGAGGCCAAGGTGGGGCGATCACGAGGTCAGGAGATTGAGACCATCCTGGCCAACATGGTGAAATCCCATCTCTACTAAAATACAAAAAAAAATTAGCCAGGCGTGGTGGCGCACGCCTGTAGTCCCAGCTATCCTGGAGGCTGAGTCGGGGGAATCGCTTGAACCCAGGAGGTGGAGACTGCAGTGAGCCAAGATCGGAGATTGTGCCACTGCACTCCAGCCTGATAACAGAGCAAAACTCCGTCTCAAAAAAAAATAGAAAAAAGAAACAAAAAGGGAGTGAGAGACAGAGAGAGAGAGAGAGAGAGTGTGTGTGTGTGTGTGTGTGTGTGTGTGTGTCTGTGTGTGTCTAAATGTAGTGTGGCACCCTGGATTGGATCCCGGAGCAAAAAAAAAGGATATTGGGGGGGAAAAAAAAGTAAAATCTGTAATGTTAATAAGTAATGTACTAATTTTTTTTTTTTTTGGACACAGAGTTTCACTCGTTGTCCAGGCTGGAGTGCAATGGTGTGATCTCGGCTCACTGCAACCTCTGCCTCCCTGGTTCGAGCGATTCTCCTCTGCCTCAGCCTCCCGAGTAGCTGGGATTACAGGCCTGCGCCATCACACTTGGCTAATTTTGTATTTTTAGTAGAGACAGGGTTTCTCCATGTTGGTCAGGCTGGTCTCGAACTCCCGACCTCAGGTGATCCGCCCACCTCAGCCTCCCAAAGTGCTGTGATTACAGGCATGAGCCACCCTGCCCGGCCCTGTACTAATGTTAAATTCTTCGTTTTTATAATGTTAATATTATGGGGAATTGGGTAAAGGGTACTTACCCAGTTTTTATTTTAAAGTGTATTCAAACAAACTGGCAATGTTTTAAGGGGAAAAACAAGAAGAAAGGGAGAAAAAGAGGGACTTACCTATTAAAAGGGACCTAGTACATATAGCAGCCAAAAAAATAATATATACTTGTTCATCATGCCACTTCTAGCAAATAATCTACAATGAAAATACTTATGAACAAAATTTATAAACTAAAAATATAATTCCCAAATATGTCCTTTAGTAGGCAAATTATGTATAAATTTGGTTATGCAGAATAGAATATTATACAAACATTTAAGGTTGGGCATGGTGACCCATGTCTATAATCCCAGCACTTTGGGAACCCAAGGCAAGCAGATCACCTAAGGCCAGGAGTTCGAGACCAGCCTGGCCAAAATGGTATAATCCCGTCTCTACTAAAAATATAAAAATTAGCCAGGCATGGTGGTGCTCCACTGTAATCTCAGCTACTTGGGAGGCTGAGGCAGGAGAACTGTTTGAGCCTAGGAGGTAGAGGCTGCAGTGAGGTGAGATCATGCCACTGCACTCCAGCCTAGGTGACAGAGGGGAACTCTGTCTCAAAAAAAAAAAAAAGAGTATTACATAAACATTGAAACTGTTCATAGCCTTTTAATAATACGAGAAATGTTTGTAATATAAAGTTAAATGAAAAGGGCAGAATATAAAACAATACATATTATGATTTTTTCTTTTGGCCCAGATGTAAGGGCTCAAATATGATCTTAAGTAAAAGAAAACAATGTGAAACACATATTCATGGAGAGAAATACTAGGAGGAAATACTCTAAAATGTTATCAGTGTTTACCTCTGGATGTGTATAGGTGATTTTTATGTTCTCTTTACACACTTCTGAGAGTTTCAATGTTTCTATAGTGAGCATGTATAATTTTTATAATCATAGAGAAAAAATTAGAACACAATAAAATTATAGTTTCTTCAAAAAGATACAGCAGGCTGGGTGCGGTGGCTCACACCTGTAATCCCAGCACTTTGGGAGGTGAGGCGGGTAGATCATTTGAGTTCAGGAGTTCGAGAACAGCCTGACCAACGTGGTGAAACCCCATCACTACTAAAAATACAAAAACATTAGCTGGGCATGGTGGCACATGCCTGTAATCCCAGCTACTCAGGAGGCTGAAGCAGGAGAATTGCTAGAATCCAGGAGGCGGAGGTTGCAGTGAGCCGAGCCACTGCACTCAAATATGATCTTTTATTTAAGATCATATTTACTTAAGATCATATTTGAGCCCTTACATCTACACTCCAGCCTGGGCAACACAGCGAGACTCCGTCTCAAAAAAAAAAAAGATACAGCAGTATTTAAAATGTATGGAAGGATGGCTAGGTGCAGTGGCTCACACCTGTAATCCCAGCACTTTGGGAGGCCGAGACAGGTGGATCACTTGAGGTCAGGAGTTCAAGACCAGCCTGGCCAACATGGTGAAACTCCATCTCTACTAAAAATGCGAAAATTAGTCAGGCATGGTGGCGCACGCGTGTAGTCCTAGCTACTCAGGAGGCTGACGCAGAAGAATTGCTTGAACCCGGGAGGCAGAGGTGGCAGTGAGCCGAGATCGTACCACCGCACTCCAGCCTGGGCAACAGAGCAAGACTCTGTCTCAAAAAACTAAAAATAAAAATAAAAATAAAATAAAGTGTATGGAAGGAGTCTGTCTGCATGCATAACAAATGCTTAGACTGTCATGTTTGGCAAAAACAGGAAAAAATTTTAAAGTAGATGGTATGATCATAACTATGTAAAAAGATATCCAGAGGAAAAAGACCAAAAGACAAAAGAAATGCCCACAACATAAACACTGGCAGGAAGAGTAATTTGCTTTCTTCTTATCCTTCTCTATAATTTTCTGTTTTTCTAAAAAGTACAAATTTTTTTTCTTTCTTAAGTATCAGTGGTTGTTTTTTTTTATTTGAGACAGGGTTTCGCTCTTGTTGCCCAGGCTGGAGTGCAATGCCATGATCTCGACTCACCGCAACCTCCGCCTCCTGGGCTCAAGCAATTCTCCTGCCTCAACCTCCAGAGTAGCTGGGATTACAGGCATGAGCTACCACACCTGGCTAATTTTGTTTTTGTTTTGTTTTGTTTTGTTTTCTGAGACAGAGTTTCACTCTTGTTGCCCAGGCTGGAGTGCAATGGCATGATCTCAGCTCACCACAACCTCTACCTTCTGGGTTCAAGCAATTCTCCTGCCTCAGCCTTCCAAGTAGCTGGGATTACAGGCATGTGCCACCACACCTGGCTGATTTTTTTTGTATTTTTAGTAGAGACCAGGTTTCTCCATGTTAGTCAGGCTGATCTCAAACTCCCGACCTCAGGTGATCTGCCCGCCTCGGCCTCCCAAAGTGCTGGGATTACAGGCGTGAGCCACCACGCCCGGCCCTAATTTTGTATTTTTAGTAGAGACGGGTTTTCTCCATGTTGGTCAGGCTGGTCTTGAACTCTCAACCTCAGGTGATCCACCCGCCTCGGCCTCCCAAAGTGCTGGGATTACAGGTGTGAGCCACTGCACCCAGCCGGTATCAGCGTTCTTGTTGAAAGAAGTCATTATACCTGTCCTACATGAAACTACTTAGTTTCTATCAAGAATTAAATCACTAGACTGGCTTGAATCTGCAGCAATACTCAGCCAACATTCTGTAAAATTCTAACACAATTTGCTAGATCTCAAAGTAACTTCAAAGAGATGGCAGAAACTTTTCTCAAATGACTTTGTCAATTCTTAAGAACAGCTCAGTTCACCATTATCTGAGTACTTGTTTATACCTGGCCTTATGCTGAGAGTAGGTATAAAATAAGTAAAAAGAGACTCCTCCTCCAAGAAAGTCCCAGTTGAATAAAAGTCAAGAGGCTAACCGTGCCTGTTCAGGTAAAATTCAAGAGGGATTGAGACAAAATTAATCTCCTGAGAAAGAAACTACCAAAGTCACAGGACTTACTTAAACCACACTTTGAGTCCCAAAATAGTAAATTTATTCCCATAGCTCCAGCATAAACAAACTTAGCCACCAGAATTTCTACTTTCTAGTATCACACTAGGGCCCTGATTTATTGTGTTCTCTAACTGCAAACGACTGTTAGTAAAAAGTTACCACTTAAGACTTTGCTATGCCAGCCACTCTACATAGATTATCTCTAATTTTTAGAACTATGAAACATTGAGGTTACTATTACCATTTTACAAACAAGAAAACTGAAACTCAGAAAAGTTATTTGCTAAGAAAATCTGGAGGGTTTAAACTTTGGAACAATATAGTGTAACTGCTGGTCCTCTCTCAGCAAACTTGGGACATGACCAAAATGAGAGACACTCTAACCACACTTGGATCCTCCTGTTTAACTGTAGAAATCAAGAGCCTCCACTCCTTTCTCTAGTGGAGCAGTGGCACAGAGATCGCCGTGGAGATTCCATAGACAAGCCTGCTTTCTTGGCTGAGCCAAAAATTAAATGAGATTCTTAACAATATGACCTACTGATTCTACAACCACGATTACACTCCTAAACCCCATCGGGACTTCCCTGCCTTTAGGCACCTGTCTAATAAGTTGTTTCTTCTTTGCTGACTCTGGCATATTGTGAACGTGTTGAAACAGCTCTCTCAGTGCCTCTTCCGTATGCTGCTGGGTCTCCTCCTGGTGAGGGCAGGAATCTACCCGGTCACGTTTCTGAGACTTTGCCAGCTGAAAGGACTTAGTATGACATGAAGCTATCAGGTCAAGGTCATCCTAAGGAAAATTTAAAAGAAGAGTAAATTAATATATCCTGCCAAGTTTGTTTTGGGGTTCTTACAAAAACCTGGAATAAAAAAAGGGAGAGTGGTGACATGGTATACTCCTATACTCAGGAACAAGAAAAATCTTAACACTATTATCAGATAACAAGGAACCTATTAATATAGGTTATATTAATAGCCCACTCCCATGACCTGCCCAGAGAACCTAAGTGCATTTAGAATACTGCCACCAAGAGTTATATTTGTATAAGAGTTCAGTTTTTAAAGCATCTTTTAATTTCATTAATTTATTCAACAATTCAACAAGGTAAGCATGGAAAGTATCATGATTCCCATCTGACAATGGAAAAACACTGAGGTTAAACTGTAAGTTTAAAGTCATCTGGATACTAAAGTGACAGATCCACCTGGGAGCCCAAGGGCTCTGACTCTTGGCTAATACTCATTCCCACACGTGGCAACTTCATATGACAACTAGACAGCAGTGCTAGAGGAACAAAAACAGCTCTCTAACAAAAAACCACACTCCATTTAAACTAGTTGAAACCAAATACTGTTTTCCTGGTAACACTGAATATTTGCTGAATAAGAGGGAGAAACAAATAGGAGCAGAAAAAATAGCACAAGTGGACAACTTAAGTTTCTAACCATGACAGGATGAATAGAACTTGAAAAATTTAAGTACTCAAAAAGTGCTTGTAAAGTTTTTAACTTCTGACTTTGTTTTTTTTTTTTTTTTTTTCAAAGCAGGAGTGCAAGTTTATTTAAAAAGGCTTAGAACAGGAAAGAAAGGAAAGTATGCTTGGAAAAGACCCAAGCAGGCACATAAAGATCAAGTGCCTAACTTCTCACTTTTTTTATTTTTTTGAGATGGTGTCTCACTCTGTCACCCAGACTGGAGTACAGTGTCACCATCTTGGCTTACTGCAACCTCCACCTCCTGGGCTCAAGTGATCCGCCCACCTCAGCCTCCCAAGTAGCTGAGACTACAGGTGCGTGCCACCACACCTGGCTAATTTTTTGCATTTTTGGCAGAGACGGGGTTTGGCCATGTTACCCAAGGTGGTCTCAAACTCCTGATCTCAAGTGATCCGCCTGCCTCGGCCTCTGAAAGTGCTAGGATTACAGGCATGAGTCACCACACCCGGCCATAACTTCTTACTTTTAAAACTCAATAATCATATCTATGCTGGATGTGGTGGATCACGCCTGTAATCCCAGCACTTTGGGAGGCTGAGGCAGCCGGACCACTTAAACCCAGGAGTTTGAGACCTGGGCAACATGGTGAAACTCTGTCTCCACCAAAAATACAAAAATTAGTTATGGAGGGGCTATGGAGGGTGGTGGGCCTGGTGGTGCATGCCTATAGTCCCAGCTACTCAGGAGGTTGACATGAGAGGACCAGGGAGCCGAGATCATGCCACTGCACTCCAGCTTACCCGACAGAGTGAAACCCTGTCACAAAAAAAAAAAAAAAAAAAATCATTATCATATCTAATCTTGTGAATAAGCATTATACATTTCCCTATCTATCTAAGCTCATGTGGTCTCAAGTATTTTAGCCATTTGATAGAGTTTTACCATACCAATGAACCTAAAACAGGAATGAATTATATAAAATTGATAAAATTGTCCTTTCATTCCTATAAAATGTTTAACACATTTGCTATTCACAGATTATTTATATCAGAAGGACTTTATGAAAAACCTTGAAACACAGGGTCTGTGTCATCACTCTTGCGCAGAGGACACCATCTATCAGTAGAGAGCCTCTGAAAGCAAATAAAAATAGTGTGTAGGGGGGACTTTTTTTTTTCAAGAGACAGGGTCTCACTGTGTTACCCAGGTTGGAATGCAGTGGCACAATCAGCTCACTGTAGACCTGAATTCTCCCATCTCAGCCTCCAGAGTCACTGGGATTACAGGCCTGAGCTACCACACCTCACATGTGGAGCATTTGTATTCTAATACATAACTTACTTCTTAGTCTTCTCCATTATGGCAAAATGACTAAGTAATTTTGAGCTATAATACTAAAAACTTATTTTCCAAGCTTTTACTTTGACTTCATACTTTGTTTTAAAACTCCACCAATCTTAACGTTCTCCTTGCTTGGGTTAAGAGCAGATTCCTATTCTTACCTTTGATGCCTGAGTTCTGGATCCCAAATAGTGCAATCTGGCACATTCCCGAATGTAAGCAGGAGCCTGGGCAGGACATAAAAGAAAATCAAAACCCAGTGATTACTAGGATATAACATTCTCTCAGGCCACAAGGACAGTGGTTCTCAAAATCATGTGACCAGCAGATTACTTTAGAAAAGCCAAAGATCCTCAAAATTCATAGCCCCTCCATAGCTTCCTTTATCTTGCCACCAAATAGATACCTCAACAAATCTGATGGAAAAACCGTAAGAAGACACCAATGTAGTTGTTGCCACTTTAAAAATCAAACATGGCATGTATATATTCAAATAAGCCAAAGACAAAAATATAGACATTTGTAGGAATGTTTCTATCTGACAAAAACCACCCCCTCAAATCCTTACAAATTACAAGTGGTCTCCAGATCACATTTTAAAATCACAGTGTAGAAAATTCATTTAACGTCTGTAATCTCAGCACTTTGGGAGGCAGAAGCAGGAGGATCACTTCACCCCAGGAGTTTGAGATCAGCCTGGGCAACACAGGGAGACCCCCGTCTCTACAAAAAATTACTAAAAAATGGCCAAGCACGGTGGCTCATGCCTGTAATCCCAGCACTATGGGAGGCCGAGATGGGCGGATCACCTGAGGTCAGGAGTTTGAGACCAGCCTGACCAACATGGTGAAACCCTATCTCTACTAAAAATACAAAATTAGTTGAGCGTGGTGGCGTATGCCTGTAATCGCAGCTACTCAGGAGGCTGAGGCAGGAGAATTGCTTGAACCCAGGAGACAAGAGGTTGCAGTGAGCCAAGATCTCACCATTGCACTCCAGCCTGGGCAACAAGAGCAAAACTCTGTCTCAAAAAAAAAAATTACAAAAAAATTACCCGGGCATGGTGGTGCATGCCTGTGGTCCCAGCTACTCAGGAGACTAACGGTGAGAATCACTTGAGCCCAGAAGTTCAAGGCTGCAGTGAGCCATGTTCATACCACTGCACTCCAGCCTGGGCAACAGAGCAAGACCCTGTCTCAAAAAAGAAAGAAAGAAAGAAATAACCATTTAGCATTACTATGGAGTAGAATCCTGTGACAACTACCCTGATACTGTCTTAGTAGATGTACAAAATAATACAATTACCATAGAGGAAAACTGGGTATGTAACATCTACATTTGCATTTACCTTTTCACCCAGAAACCTCACTTCTGGTAACATACCCTGAGTATGTAACTCCAGAAATGCAAAACACACTTGTATAAGATTAATCAAGAAATTGGATACAACCCGAATGTTCTTTAACAGAGAAATGATTGAATCAACTTTCATACATCCATACAATACAGCACTATGAAGAAAGGAAGGGAGAGGAGACAGGGAGGGAAAGAAAGGAAGGAACAGAGAGAAAGAAAGAAAGGAAAGGAAAGGAGAGAGAGAAAAAGAAAGGACAGAGGGAAGGAAGAAACACTTAATGAATTGATATGGAAGGATTTCTAGGATATACTGTTGAGTGAGAAAGTAAGTAAATGTACATTTGTGTAAGAAAAAAATGGGAAATAGCAATATACACACAAATATACATTTACTTGTTTTTATAAAAAGAAACACTAAGAGGATAACCCAGAAAACAATGAAAAGAATTAGACAGGATTGAGATTTCTCTAAGTCTATCTTTTAATGTGGTTTTGACTTTTTTTTTTTTTTTTTGAGATGGAGTCTCATTCTCTCGCCCAGGCTGGAGTGCAATGGCACGATCTCGGCTCACTGCAACCTCCACCTCCCAGGTTCCAGTGATTCTTCTGCCTCAGCCTCCCAAGTAGCTGGGATCACAGGCACCCACCATCATGCCCAGCTAATTTTTGTACTTTTGTAGAGATGGGGTTTCACCACGTTGGCCAGGCTGGTCTCAAACTCCTGACCTCAGGTGATCCGCCTGCTTCGGCCTCCCAAAGTGCTGGGATTACAGGCCTAAGCCACAGCGACTTTTGAACCATGTTTACACTACAGGTTCATAACATAAAATTAAATCCAAAAGGAAAAAAAAAGACAAGCCCTAAAACCAAACACCCAACAGGAAAAAAAAAGAACATATCTGTATATCAAACTGACAATGTGAGCACAGAGAAAGAAATTATTTCATATAACTTTTGAAAACTGTATTCTCGGCTGGGCGTGGTGGCTCACGCCTGTAATCCCAGCACTTTGGGAGGCCGAGGCAGGCGGATCACGAGGTCAGGAGATCGAGACCATCCTGGCTAACAGGGTGAAATCCCGTCTGTACTAAAAATACAAAAAATTAGCCGGGCGTGGCCGCGGGCGGCTGTAGTCCCAGCTACTCAGAAAGCTGAGGCAGGAAAATGGCGTGAACCCGGGAGGCGGAGCTTGCAGTGAGCAGAGATCGCGTCACTGCACTCCAGCCTGGGTGACTGAGCGAGACTCCGTCTCAAAAAAAAAAAAAAAAAAAAAAAAAAAACTGTATTCTGACTATATATCCTTAGTGGGATATATTCAAGGAAAAAGGAATTGCAAGAAAATCTTGAACTTCAATCAGCAAGTTTATATAGGCTTACTGTCAGTAGTGACAGTTGTATTATTTTGAAATTAATTTAAGCTTATTGTAGGACAGAGTAAATAACATATACAAATGCCATTAAAATCTAAAATTTGACCGGGCACAGAGGATCATGCCTGTAATCACAGCACTTTGGGAGGCCAAAGAGGGTAGATCACTTGAGCCCAGGAGTTTGAGACCAGCCTGGACAACATGGTGAAACCCCATCTCTACAAAAAATACAAAAATTAGCCGGGTGTGGTGGCGCTCACCTGTGGACCCAGCTACTTGAGAGGCTGAGGTGGGAGGATCGACTGGTCCCAGGAGGCAGAGGCTGCTGTAAGCCCAGATTGTGCTACTGCACTCCAGCCTGGGTGACAGAGCAAAACTCTCCAAAAAAAGAAAAAAAAAATCTGAAATTTGCAATGTAAGAAAAAAAGAAATACAAATACAAAACAAAAGAAGCCAAGAAAACGTTCTGTAGTATTAAATCTGAATTGGTGGTATTAATATGAACTTACAATTGCTTTTAAAAAAATGTTTAATCTATTTCTTTGCCCTCAAGCAGCCTAGAAGCAATGACACACCAGAAACAATGAGTATACCTAGTGTCACTCAGAAGCCAAAGTTCCCTGGTGAAATAATTACTCCAGATCTAGGCCAGCACAAGTACGAAGCGAGCTGGGAACATTTTATACCAGAAAGGAAACACTCAAAGACAATACAGTCCTGTCAAAAAGATGGAGAAGTCAGTTAACAAGGGCTATCACTGGCCAAATCTGGGATAATTTAAATATCAATTTTGTTTGTTTGTTTGTGACAGGGTCTCACTGTCACCCAGGCTGGAGTGCAGTGGCATAATCTCGACTCAGTGCAACCTCCACCTCCCGGGCTCAAGTCATCCTACCACCTTAGCCTCTGAGTAGCTGGGACCGCAGGAGCATGCCATCACACCCAGCTAATATTTGTATTTTTCGTAGAGATGGGGTTTCACCACATTGCCCAAGAGAATATCAACATTATAAATAAAATTGACTAACACTTCGGAAAAATAAAAATCCATGAGTTTATATTAATATTCATTTTTAAAGGGAGAATGAGACAAAGAAAAGCTATGTTCCAAAGAAGAAAGTCAGCTAATAAAGACTGAATGACAAAATTAGAAAATCATCATTTTTAATACCCAATGTAATCATAGATTCCAGCAGGATTATCAATGGATGCTAAAACCATTATTAGGTAATCACTCTACAGGTTATTTACTAATTGCAAAGGGGAAAAAATGTACCTTTATAACTGAAAGATCCAGCAGTTAGCAAAACTAACATCGTGAAGAGCAAGAAAATCAAACAATCTGTGCTTCCTCATGTGAGGCAACGTGACGCACACAAACATCACCTGTGAAGTATCTTTGCCGAAAATGCTTAATCTGAATCTGATTAAGACTCTAGACCTAGCTTCTAGTTTACAGGAACTGCATGGAAGGTGATAGAGGAACAAGTTAAATAACTTGAGAAAACAATAAGACGAATTTAGAATGTGCGACGTTCTACAACACAGTTAACTTGATGCTTCAACAAATGACATGAAGAAAAAGCATGAGTGTGCAGCTTAAAAGTGTCATAATAATTAAAACCAACACAGAAACGTTGATTGGCATATATTGAAAACAAGTATGAAATACATTCTTAGGACAGCTGGGGAATTTGAATATGTACTGAAAGTGAGATGGTAAGAAATTCTTGTTAGTTTCTTAGATGTGATAATAGTAGTGTGATAAGATAGTATTTTTATTATTAGGAGATGCTTACTTAAGTACTTAGGAATGAAGCATGATGTCGTCTGCAATTACTTTTAGTGATTCAGCCAAAAAAAGGTAGGAACATATATAAAGAGAAATAAAGCTAATATGGCAAAATGATAACATCTGTTGACAGTGGGGGAGAGTTACATGAGTATTCACTGTTTTACTCTTTAACTTTTCTCTATATTTGAAATTTTTCAAAATAAAGGTTTTTTAAAGAGTCTCGTGACAAAAACATTATGATATGTATAGTTTAATTTCTTTTTTTTTTTTTTTCTTTTTTTTTTTGAGATGGAGTCTTGCTCTGTCGCCAGGCTGGAGTGCAGTGGTGCAATCTCGGCTCACCGCAACCTCCGCCTCCTGGCTTCAACTGATTCTCCTGCCTCAGTCTCCCGACTGTCTGGGACTACAGGCGCCCGCTACCATGCCCAGCTAATTTCTGTATTTTTAGTAGAGATGGGGTTTCACCATGTTGTCCAGGCTGGTCTTGAACTCCTGACCTCAGGTGATCCACCTGCCTCGGTCTCCCAAAGTGCTGGGATTATAGGCGTGAGCCACCACGCCCGGCCAGTTTAATTTCTAAATTGAAAAACTATAAAACAGAGCTTAAGACCAACCGAAATTTTCTCCAAACAAGAATATATAAGGACGCATGACATCTATTCTGTAAACTTCATTTTAAAAAAAGAAAGCGCAGTGGCTCATGCCTATAATCCCATCACTTTAGGAGGCCAAGGCAGGAGAAATGCTTGAGCCCAGGAGTTCAACACCAGCCTGGGTAACATGGTGTACCCTGTCACTACAAATAATAGAAAAATTAGCCAGGCATGGTGGCATGCACCCGTCCCAGCTACTTGGGAAGCTGAGGTGGGAGGATCGCTTGAGCCTGGGAGGTCGAAGCTGCAGTGAGCAGGTAACACTACTGCACTCCAGCCTAGGGGGCAGAGTGAGACCCTGTCAAAAGAAAGAAAATAAAGAAGGAAGGAAGGAAAAGGGGAAGGGAATGGGGAAGGGGAAAAGGAAGGGGAAGGGGAGGGAAGGTGAAGGGGAAGGGAAGGGGAAGGTGAAGGGGAAGGGAAGGGGAAAGGAAGAGGAAGGGGAAGGGGAAGGGAAGGGAAGGGAAGGGGAATGGAAAGGAATGGGAAGGGAAGGGAAGGTGAATGGAAAGGAATAGAAGGGAAAGGGGAAGGGGAAGGGAAGGGGCAGGGGAGGGGAAGGGAAAGGGAAGGGGCAGGAGAGGGGAGAGGAAGGAAAAAGGAAGGGGAGGGGAAGGGGAAGGGAAGGGCCTTGAAGCAAAGGGGAAGGGAAGGGGAAAGGAAGAGGAAGGGGAAGGGAAGGGGAGGGGAAAGGAAGGGGAAGGGAAAGGGAAGCAAAGGGGAAGGGAAGCGAAGGGGAAGGGGAAGGGAAGGGGAGGGGAAAGGAAGCGGAAGGGAAGGGGAAGCAAAGGGGAGGGGAAGGAGAAGGAAAGAGGAAAGAGAAGGGAAGCGAAGGGGAAGGGAAACTAAGGGGAAGGGGAAGGGAAGGGGAAGGGAATCAAAGGGAAAGGGGAAAGGGAAGGGAAGGGAAAAGGAAGGGGAAGGGAAGGGGAAGGGGAAGAGAAGGGGAGGGGAAGAGAAGGGTTAGGGGAAGGGAAGGGGAAGGGGTGGGGAAGGGGTGGGGAAGGGGAGGGGAAAGGGAAGGGAAGGTGAAGAGAAGGGGCAGGAGAAGGGAAGGGAAGGTAAAGAGAAGGGGCAGGAGAAGGGAAGGGGAGGGGAAGAGAAGGGTTAGGGGAAGGGAAGGGGAAGGGGTAGGTGAAGGGAAGGGGAAGGGGAAGAGAAGGGGTAGGGGAAGGGGAAAAGAAGGGAAGGGAAGGGAAAGGGGAAGGGGAAGGGGAAGGGAAGGGAAAGGGGAAAGGAAGGGAAAGGGAAGGGGAAGGGAAGAGGAAGGGAAGGGGAAACGAAGAGAAAGAAAGGAAAGGGAAAAGGGAAGGGAGGGAGGGAGGAAGGAAGGACGGATGGACAGATGGACGGATAGGACAAAAAGAAGAGGAGGGGAGAAGGGGGGAAGGGAGGGGAAGGGAGGGGAAGGGAGGGGAGGGGAGGCGAGGGGAGGGGAGGCGAGGGGAGGGGAGGGGAGGTGAGGGGAGGGGAGGCGAGGCGAGGGGAGGGGAGGGGAGGCAAGGGGAGGGGAGGCGAGGGAAGAGAAGAGAAAAAAGGCAAGCAAAGCAGGAAGGTAGGGAGGGAGGGAGGGAAGGAGGGAAATGAAAAAAGGGAAAGAAAAGGAAAGAAACAAAAAAAACCCCACCATCCCCAAAGATGCTATGAGCTGAAAAAACATCCAGAAAGGGAGCCAGCCTTAGACAAACAGGCTTACATGAAAATCTGAGGTCTTAAGCATTTTACAATTCATAGAGAAACAACAAAAGGACTGCTCAAGTATTGGAAATTGGCCTTAACTGTATACACATTGTAAATCCCTAGGAAAAGATGTGGTGTTGGGAAGAGATAAAACCAGACTGAGTCAGATGGACTGATAACAGTAGAGGACAGAACTAGTAATAGTTAAGAAGAATTTTAGGAAAAATGATAAAGCAGGAACATAGCAAGACCTCATCTCTACAAAAAATTAAAAACTAGCCAGATGTGGTAGCACACACCTGTGGTCCCAGCTACTCAGGATGCTGAAGTAGGAGGATCACTTGAGCCCAGTGAACTGTGATCATGCCACCACACTCCAGCCTGGGTGACAGAGTGAGACTCTGTCTCAAAAAAAAAAAAAAAAAAGGCCAGGCACGCCGAGGCGGGCGGATCATGAGGTCAGGAGATTGAGACCAACCTGGCTAACACGGTGAAACCCCGTCTTTATTAAAAATACAAAAACAAATTAGCCAGGCATGGTGGCGGGCGCCTGTAGTCCCAGCTACTCGGGAGGCTGAGGCAGGAAAATGGCGCGAACCCAGGAGGCAGAGCTTGCATGAGCCAAGATCGCGCCACTGCACTCCAGCCTGGTGAGAGAGTGAGACTCCATCTCAAAAATAAAAATAAATAAAAATAAAAAATAACAGATGCTGATGAGGATGTAAAGAAAAGGGAACTCTTATACACTGTTGGTGGGAATGTAAATTAGTACAGCCATTATGGAAAGCAGTATGAAGATTTCTCAAAAAACTAAAAATAGAACTACCATATAATACAGCAATCCCACTACTGGGTATTTATTCAAAGAGAAGTAAATCAGTTTTCAAAGGAATATCTGCATCCCCATGTTTACTGCAGCACTATTCACAATAGCAAAGACATGGAACCAATGTAAGTGTCCATCAATGGATGAATGATAAAGAAAATGTGGTGTATATACACAATGGAATACTACTCCACCATAAAAAAAGAATGAAATCCTGTCATTTGCAGCAACAGGGATGGAACTGGAGGTTATTAGGTTAAGTGAAATAAACCAGGCACAGAAAGACAGATCATCACACGTTCTCACTCATATGTGGGAGCTAAAAAGTGGATCTCAGGTCGGCCGCAGTGGTTCACGCCTGTAATCCCAGCACTTTGGGAGGCCAATGCGGGCAGTCAGGAGTTAGAGACCACCCTGGCCAATATGGTGAAACCGTGTCTCTACCAAAAATACAAAAATTAGTCCAGTGTAGTGGTACGCGCCTGTAATCCCAGCTACGCAAGAGGCTGAGGCAGGAGAATCGCTTGAACCCGGGAGACAGAGGCTGCAGTGAGCTGAGATTGCACCACTGCACTTCAGCCTGGGTAACAAGAGTGAAAACTCTATCTCAAAAAAAAAAAAAAAAAAAAGTGCATCTCATGGTGAGAGAGAAAAAGAAAAGAGAAGAAAAAAAAATTGATCTCATAGAAGTAGGGAGTAGAATAATAGTTTCTAGATGCTGGGATAGGTGTTGGGGTGAGGGTAAAGAGCAGTTGGTCAATAGGTACAAATATGTAGTGAGACAGAAGAAATACGTTCTAACACTTAATAGCAAAAGCAGGATGACTACAGTTAACAACATCATATGGTATATTTCAAAATAACTAGAAGAGGGGACCTGAAATGTTCCCAACACATAGAAATGACAACTATTCACTGTGATGGATACTCTACATACCCTGACTTGATCATTGCACATTCAATCCAAGTAACGAAATATCATATGTACCCCATAAATATGTACAAATATTATGGGTCAATAAAAAGTTTACCAAAAAGTCATATGCTGAGGTTGCTAAGATCCACTATAACAATAAATCTTCTGGCCGGGCGCAGTGGTTCACGCCTGTAATCCCAGCACTTTGGGAGGTTGAGGCGGGCAGATCACGAGGCCAGGAGATCGAGACCATCGTGGTTAACACGGTGAAACCCCGTCTCTACTAAAAATACAAAAAAATTAGCCGAGCGTGGTGGCGGGCACCTGTAGTCCCTGCTACTCGGGAGGCTGAGGCAGGAGAATGGCGTGAACCCAGGAGGCGGAGCTTACAGTGAGCCGAGATTGCGCCACTGCACTCCAGAATGGGCGACAGAGCGAGACTGTCTCAAAAAAAAAAAAAAAGGAATACATCTTCTATCTGTGAAATTATGAAGAAGAAAAAAGAGGCCGGGCGCGGTGGCTCAAGCCTGTAATCCCAGCACTTTGGGAGGCCGAGACGGGCGGATCACGAGGTCAGGAGATCGAGACCATCCTGGCTAACACGGTGAAACCCCGTCTCTACTAAAAAATACAAAAAACTAGCCGGGCGAGGTGGCGGGCGCCTGTAGTCCCAGCTACCCGGGAGGCTGAGGCAGGAGAATGGCGTAAGCCCGGGAGGCGGAGCTTGTAGTGAGCTGAGATCCCGCCACTGCACTCCCGCCTGGGCGACAGAGCGAGACTCCGTCTCAAAAAAAAAAAAAAAAAAAAAAAAAAAAAGAAAAAAGAAATTCGTGTATAGTATACATATACGGTTTGGTACTAGCCACAGTTTCAGGCATGTACTCGGGGCTTTGGAACATATCTCCCATGGATAAGAGGGAACTACTGTATAATGAAAACCATAAAATACTGCTGAAAGGAATTAGAGAAAACTAAGTAAATGGAAAGCTATCCCATGTTCATATTATTGGATAAGGACTGCTAGGATGTCAATACTACTCAAGGCAATCTACAGATTCAATACAATCCCTATCAACCTTAGAAACATCAAAATATCAATGAGGTTTTTTGGAGCAAAGACAGAAAATCCATCCTAAAATTAACATGGAGTCTCAAGGCATCTTGAACAGCCAAAACAATGTTAAAAATGAAGAACCAACCTGGAGGATTCAAGCTTCTTGATTTCAAAATTTACTACAACACCTTTACAACATTTACTAATCACACCACCACAGTACTAGTATAAAGTCAGATAAGTAGACCAATGGAATAGACTAGAAAGCCAGAAATAAACTCTTACATATATATTCAAATGCTTTTCAATAAAAGGACCAAGACCAATGGAGAAAGGACAGTTTCTTCAACAAATGGTGCTGGGAAAACCATATAACCACATGCAAAAGAATGAAGTTGGACCCTTACCTAACACCAGAAACAAAAATTAACTCAAAATGGGTCAAAGACATAAATATAAGACCTAAAACTATAAAAACTTTTAGAGGAAAACATAAGGCAAAAGCTTCATGACAATGGATTTGGCAGTGATTTATTGGATATGACACCAAAGGGACAGGCAACAAGAGAAAAAATAGACCAATTAGACTTCATAAAACTTTTTTAGATTTGCACATCAAAACACACTATCAACAAAGTAAAAAGGCAACCCACAGAATAGGAGAAAATATTTGTCCACATAGCTGATAAAGGATGATATCTGGAATATAAAGGGATGTCCATCAACTGATGAACAGATGAGCAAAATGTGGTATATAAACACAGTGGAATACTATGTACCCTTAAAAAGGAAGGAAATCCTGTCACATGCTACTGTGTGGATGAACCTTGAGCACACTGTGCTAAGTGTAAATAAGGCAGTCACAGAAAGACAAATACTGTATGAGTCCACTTACATGAGGTACTTAGAGAAGTCAAATTCATAGAGATGGAAAGTAGAATGGTGGTTGCCAAGGATGGGAGGAGGGTTATGCAGAGTTACTGCTTAATGGGCACAGAGTTTCAATTTTGCAAGATGAAAAGAGTTCTGGAAACAGATAGTGATGATGGCTGCACAACGTGAATGTACTTAATGCCACAGAACTGTGCACTTAAAAATGGTTAAGACGGCAAATTTTATAAGTATTTTACTGCAAGAAAAAAAAGAAACCAGAACTGGATGATCTTGGAAACTTTTAGTCTCTCCAGATGGCAAAAGATGCTAAAATTGGCACACGCCTGTAATCCCAGCACTTTGGGAGGCTGAGGCAGGAGGATTGAACCCAGGAGTTCAAGACCAGCTTGGGCAACATGTTGAAACCCTGTCTCTACAAAAAATACAAAAATCAGCCAGGCATGGCAGTGCATGCCTGTGGATCCAGCTACTGGGGAGGCTGAGGTGGGAGGATCACTTGAGCCCAGAAGGTTGAGGCTGCAGTGAGCCAAGACTGTATCACTGCACTCCAGCCTAGGCGACAAAGTAAGACATTGTCTCAAAAAAAAAGACGCTAAAATTAAGAGATTCACTATCAAGGAAGTATACACTAAAGAAAAGGTCAAGGATGTGACTGTGCTACCTTTTGCTAAAACCTTAGAAACGGCAAAAGGTCAGAGTATTCAGTCATACAAAGGGCCCTTTCAAGAGAGTAAAAGCGTGCCTCACAGACCCTCTCACTTAAACCGGAAAGCCTTTAGGAAGCTTAAAGGTTCTGTCCCTTAGGTTTCTCAGCAGGTGAACAAGGCAGGGAAATATTTATCTTCAAAAGATTTGTATATGTGGCCTTTGTCTAATGGAATGAATCCCACTGAAATCCACAGAAGACCTACAAAGTTCTTAGGAAAATTATGTCAGCAGAAACACAGCCTGTTTGGATTGAAAGGGCCAAAAAGTACAAAATGACCCCCAAAATTCTACTGGCAGACCCCCAAAACTCTACTGGCAGTAAGCAGGCAGGATAAAACTACTCAGCTGCCACATGTGCTTCCTTTGTGAAAAAGGAAGAATGGCTTCCTTTTTCACAAAGGAAGCCATGGCCATTTGTGGAAGCCTTTTACCCAAAGGATCCAGCCCTACTCAGCCTCCTATTCCTATTCCTTTCCACCGTAGTGGTTGTTATCCCTGGGTTTTGCCACTGTCCATTCTGGTTTGCAATCCCATTCAGGACCTTTTTCTCATTTAGTCATCTTTATAGCCCCACTTAGGATCCCACCTTGTTCCATTTTCTTTGTCCTGTTACCAACCAAATGCTATCCCTTACCTACCTTAAAAAGTTTCTGGGAGTGTTTAATCATAAAAGTCATCCCACTGTTTAACTTTGTGATATTCTCCTGAAGGTCATTTGCAGTGACCTATTCAGAGGAAAAGAAACCAAACAATGGGCATTAAGAGCTGGAAAGTAGTACTTACCAATAGGCTTGTTCTTTCTTTTTTTTTTTTTTTCTTTTGAGACAGAGTCTTGCTCTGTCGCCAGGCTGGAGTGCAGTGGCGCAGTCTCAGCTCACTGCAACCTCGGCCTCCTGGGTTCAAGCGATTCTCCTGCCTCAGCCTCCCAAGTAGCTGGGATTATAGGCATGCGCCACTACGCCCAGTTAATTTTTCTATTTTTAGTAGAGATGGGGTTTCACCATGTTAGCCAGGCTGGTCTTGAACTCCTGACCTCGTGATCTGCCCGCCTTGGCCTCCCAAAGTGCTGGGATTACAGGCATGAGCCATGGTGCCTGGCCAGCTTGTTCTTTCAAATGTATGAAGTTTCTATCCCTAACCTAGGTGCCTCTAATACAATGTTTAATTCTGGAAAGACTTTTTGGTTCAGCAGGATATGACATAATCTAGAAAAACAATGTGTCCCTGAAGTGATGAGGAAATCCTTGAAAACCAATTTTCATTTCCTAATTCTGCTTGAAAATTAGACATGTGGCCGGGCGCGGTGGCTCACGCCTGTAATCCCAGCACTTTGGGAGGCCGAGGCGGGCGGATCACAAGGTCAGGAGATCGAGACCACGGTGAAACCTGGTCTCTACGAAAAATACAAAAAATTAGCCGGGCGCGGTTGTGGGCGCCTGTAGTCCCAGCTACTCGGGAGGCTGAGGCAGGAGAATGGCGGGAACCCGGGAGGCGGAGCTTGCAGTGAGCTGAGATCCAGCCACTGCACTCCAGCCTGGGCGACAGAGCGAGACTCCGTCTCAAAAAAAAAAAAAAAGAAAAAAAAAAAAGAAAATTAGACATGTAAGCAAAATTGGCAAAGAAAATCTAGTCTAGGATGACTGGGCACAGTGGCACACACCTGTAATCCCAACACTTTGGGAGGCCGAGGCTGGCGGATCACGACATCAGGAGATCAAGACCATCCTGGCTAACACGGTGAAATCCCGTCTCTACTAAAAAATACAAAAAAATTACCCGGGCCTGGTGGCGGGCGCCTGTAATCCTAGCTACTCGGCAGGCTGAGGCAGGAGAATGGCATGAACCCGGGAGGCGGAGCTTGCAGTGAGCCGAGATTGCACCACTGCACTCCAACCTGGGTGACAGAGTCAGAATCCGTCTCAAAAAAAAAAAGAAAAAGAAAAAAGAAAATCTAGTCTAGGATTCAAAATGGGCCAAAAAACCAGAATCTGTTCCAGCCATCAAGGACACCACTGCCTCTTTAGAAAACTAGAGTTTCTCCAAAGACAAAAGAGAATGGTCACTACTGATACCAAAGGTGACATCTGTTTCTTAAAAACACAGTAAAATTGTCATTGATTCCCTTCCTTTGTTTCTCCTGTCTTTTTTAAATACTTCAGTAACTCTACTATTCCAAAGCCCTCATTTTCAACATGTATCTTTGTTACTCTGTTTGCTTTTAAATACTTTTTTTTTTAGAGATAGGGTCTCGCTTTGGCACCCAGGTTGGAGTACAGTGGTGCAATCATAACTCACTGCAGCTGCAAACTCCTTGGCTCAAGCGATCCTTCCACTTCAGCCTCCCAAGCAGCTAGGAGCATAGGCATGTGCCACCTCGCCCAGCTTATGTGTCTTTTTCTTTTGTAGAGACAAGGTCTTGAGGTCTCACTGTGCTGCCCAGGCTGGTCTCAACCTCCTGGCCTCAAGCAATCCTCCTACCTCAGCCTCCCAAAGTGCTGTGATTACAGGTGTAAGCCACCACTTCTTTTCATAACCAGTTTACTCACTGCTTTTCTATAGTCTTGGTTAGCTAGTTCTAAAATTCCTTCATTATGAGTCTTGATCTCCCTTTTTTTTTTTTTTTTTTTTTTGAGAGGAAGTCTCACTCTGTGCCCCAGGCTGGAGTGCAGTGGCACAATCTCGGCTCACTGCAAGCTCCGCCTCCCGGGTTCACGCCATTCTCCTGCCTCAGCCTCCTGAGTAGCTAGCTGGACTACAGGCGCCCGCCACCGTGCCCAGCTAATTTTTTGTATTTTTAGTAGAGATGGGGTTTCACCGTGTTAGCCAGGATGGTCTCGATCTCCTGACCTCGTGATCCACCCGTCTCGGCCTCCCAAAGTGCTGGGATTACAGGCGTGAGCCACCGCACCCGGCCTTGATCTCCTTAATATGGACAAATGTTAATGTGTCTTCTTCTCCCCTACTCACCCCCAGAGGCTCTTCCTGGCCCAGAACTTTATTATTTTTTCACTAGTTATTTGTTAAGTAAAATGTTTCCCACAATCTCTCTCCTTTACCTTCCTTTTCTCATTTCTTATAATCTCAAAATTTTTTTATAAATTACTATAACCTATTTCTATTATCTTCCCAACAGCCTTGTGGGGTAAGTAGTAAAGCTATTACAGTATATCCTCACTTAAGGCGTCAATAGGTTCTTGGAAACTATGACGTTAAGTGCACCGACATACAGCAGGTCCTCGAATAACATCGTTTTCTTCAAAATCTTTTCATTATAACATTGATGAGAAAACTAATTTGTTTTGTTATAGGTTATTTTGATTAAAGTTTCAGTTTCCAAGAACCTATCAACAATGTTAATAGGTTGAGGACTTACTGTATTATGCCCAGTTTACAGAGGAAAAGCCTACGCATAGAAAAGGTAAAAGATTAAACAAACAAAAAATGGCTTGTAGACAGCTGCTTTTAAAAAAAAAAAAAAAAAAAAGTAAAAGGCCAGGCACGGTGGCTCACGCCTGTAATCCCAGAACTTCAAGAGGCAGCGGTGGGTGGATCACCTGGGGTCAGTAGTTCAAGACCAGCCTGGCCAACATGGCAAAATCCCATCTCTACCAAAAACAGAAAAATACAAATATTAACCAGGCATGGTGGTGCACGCCTGTAGTCCCAGCTACTCGGGAGGCTGAGGCAGGAGAATCGCTTGAACATGGGAGGCAGAGACTGCAACAAGCTGAGGTTGCACCACTGCACTCCAGCCTGGGAAACAGAGCAAGACTCTGTCTCAAAAAAAAAAAAGGTTAAAGACATAGGTGACATCACTGGTGTTTGGCTTCCAACCCACCTATCCTGGCTCACAACTCCATCACGTAGTGAAACCATATTATAAGTGGGCAGGAGTATAAGCTATGTACCTCCAGGTCAGCAAGTTGTTTAAAAGACTTTAGATGAGGCTGCAGTGAGCAATGATTGCGTTACTCCCCTCCAGTGTGGGCGACAGAATAAGACCCTATCTCAAAAAAATAGAAAAAAAGACTTCAGAGAATTTATTTCTCTGTGTTTTTATCCCTCAGGCATTAAAAAAAAAAAAGAGAGAGAGAATGAGTTTATTTCTCATGTAAGTCACTGAGAAGACCATGGTCTCCATAATAAGAAGCAAGTTCAGCTTTATCCAAGACTATATATACAGGAAATAGAAAAGTTAGGACAAGGCAGGATTGCTCTAAGTTTCATCTCATCTATAAATCCATAAGCTTGGTGACATTATCCCATAAGATCATACAGCTCTATTCTAATTTTATAACATTTGATCTTCAGAAACTAATTTAATTTCCCAAGAAGCCTTTCCTGTTAAGGACTCCACACTAAACAGCCAAAATGGGTATTCTAGTTTATTCAGTAGCTACAATTTCCCACTAAGAGTTTCCACTAATACAATGCCATGTAGGTTTATCAGAGATTGATTTATAAGTGAAGTTAGCAGGAATTGGCCCTCTCAGGTCTGATGACTCTTCAATGAACTAATAAAGTAAGTTCCCAACCTCATAAAGCTGAAGACTAGACTTTGGACCCCTGATAATCTCACCGACGTATAGCTACAGAATGAGGCACAGCCCAAGAAAACCAAGCAATCTTTACTCTTCCCGTCAACACTCACATTTTTTGGCCACAGGACATGGGGTGCAAACATAAGGGCAAGGTTATAGGCTGACATCTTGTTCTTGTCTTGTTTCTTTGCTGTCTGGTATAGGAGATCAAGCAATAACTTCAGCAAATTACGATTAGGAGGAGGGAGAATGAGGAAGAGCAACTGGAGAGCCTCAATTTGCCGGTCCTTGTCTGGTATATTGGTCTTGTTTCCTTTATCATCAAACTGCATCAAATCTTGAGGACAAAAGAGAATTTGCAAAGCGAGGAGAAAATATCAGCAAGAAAAATCAGTGCTTTCACCATTATCCTCCCCTCAACTCCATCAAAGAAAGGAGGAAAAAAGATTCAGGCAGAAACACTATTCAAAGATTACAGCAAAACATAACAACAAAATAATGTCAATTCAATTCAACAATAAAAAGACCAAAAAAAGTTTGTTTGTTTGTTTGTTTGTTTGAGACGGAGTCTTGCTCTGTCACTCAGGCTGGAGTGCAGTGACACACTCTCAGCTCACTGCAACCTCTGCCTCCCGGGTTCAAGCGATTCTCCTGCCTCAGCCTCCCGAGTAGCTGGGACTACAGGTGCCCGCCATCACGCCCAGCTAATTTTTTGTATTTTTAGTAGACATGGGGTTTCACTGTGTTAGCCAGGATGGTCTCGATCTCCTGACCTTGTGATCTGCCCGCCTCAGCCTCCCAAAGTGCTGGGATTACAGGTGTGAGCCACCACACCTGGCCAAAATTTTTTTTAATGTGTACAGGATTTGAATAGACATTCCTTCAGAAGGTATATAAGTGGCCAATAAGGCTTTGTATGCTCAGTATCATTAGCCATCAAGAAACTATAAATCAAAACCACAGTGACATACTACTTATACCCACTACAATGGCTAACACTACAAACAGATTGACAAAAATGTTGGCAAAGATGTAGAGAGAATTAAACCCTCCTATATTGCTGGTGGGAATATAAAATGGTATAACCACCTGGAAAACATTTTGGCAGTTCCTCAAAAAGTGAGAGTTACCATTTGACCAAGAAATTCAATTCCTAGGTATATACTCAAGAGAAATAAACACATATCCAAGTCAGGTGCAGTGGCACATGCCTGTAACCCCAGCACTTTGGGAAGCCAATGTGGGCAGATCGCTTGAGCCCAGGAGTTCAAGACTAGCCTGGGCAACATGGCGAAACCCCACCTCTATATAAAAAAAAAAAAAAAAAAGATCCACACATGCCTTTGATAATGCCACTCACTCCACTTCTCCCCACTCAGATATTTTACAGCTAAAAGAAAAATGAGAGTGAAAAATGAGAATGAATATGTCCTTATTCACAAGCTGCTCCTTATAACAGGCAGCTCCCAATGGAGTTAGAGTTATTGGTTCTTCCCTAACAGACTAAAAAGGTTATCAATGAAAACAGTCCCCTGGATAATGAGAATTTCAAAGCACACTAATAACCATTTGAGTACAACTCATATAGACGTACAAATGATTACAGTGTATTATTTAAGCTGTTTAACCTCAATAATTCCAGGTTTAGGAAAGGCAGGTAACATTGCTAGAAAATGTTCCCTGTTAATATGAAACTGAAAACAAAAATTCTTTCCAGTTATCAGCAAGGCATATGAAAGGCTACAACTGTGCCACGCATCAGTATGTTCTTAAAGAACATTCAATCACAGGGTGGTAAAAGGGAGAATTTCAAATATTGCACTAAATGAATGAACTGAACTGGAAAGCAAACAAAACAAGCATCTTTCATGTTAACACTTATAAAAGAATATTTTCCAAATCTTTTTCAAAGGTCTAACATCTTTATTTCTCCCCAAAATAATTGTAAAATTATATAACATTCTAGTAATATTTACTCATTGCATCATTGGGATTGCTACTAAAAGTGCTAAAAAAAAAAAAAAAAAAAAACCTAATCATATTAGATTTTTTTTAATTCAAAACTTGTTTCTTTTTTTTTTTTCTTGAGACAGAGTCTTGCTCTGTCCCCTAGGCTGGAGTGCAGTGGTGCAATCTCCGCTCACTGCAAGCTCTGCCTCCCAGGTTCTCCTGCCTCAGCCTCCCGGGTTCTCCTGCCTCAGCCTCCAGAGTAGCTGGGACTATACAGGTGCCCGCCACCACACCCAGCTAATTTTTTGCATTTTCAGTAGAGACGGGTTTTCACCGTGTTAGCCAGGATGGTCTCGATCTACTGACCTCATGATCTGCCCACCTCAGCCTCCCAAAGTGATGGGATTACAGGCATGAGTCACCGCGCCAGGCCAAAACTTGTTTCTTTAAGTAGTAAAAATTATTCAAAAAGGAAAAAAACCTTATATTTCTTTTCCATATAATTAGAAGAAACAGGAAAAATACTCAGGGGCAGAAAACTAAGCAACTGCAATAATGGATATTGATGCTGTAAACACTTAGAGCCCATAGCAGCATAACAGACATGCAATTTAAGAATGAATTCCCTGCCACACGGGTAGAAAGGAGTATGAAGAAACTATTTATGAGCTGAAAATGGAACATTCTTCAAGATACAGTAAGTGAATAAAGCAAACCACAGAACCATGTGTATAATCTGTTACATAAAAATAGGAGAAAAGGAATATACATACTTGTTTGGGAATACACAAAATATCTCTGGAAGGATACTTCAGAAATCAGTAACACTGGTCCGGGGGCTGCAGCTCATGCCTGCAATCCTAGCACTTTGGGAGACTGAGGAGGGAGATCACTTGAAGCCAGGAGTTTTGAGACCAGTCTGGGGAACAGGTTTTCTTTTTTTAAAAGATAAAAAAAATTTTTTAATCAGTAACACTGATTGTTTCTGAGAAGAACTAGGCCTTGGGGAACAAATGTAGGAGAGAAGGTTTTTACTATATATTATTTCAATCATCTGAATTTTGAACTATGTGTTTCTATTCAGAAAACAAATAATTTTTTTAAAAAATAAATTTCCTTGGCTGGGCGTGGTAGCTCACACCTGTAATGCCAGCACTTTGGGAGGCTGAGGCAGGCAGATCACAAGGTCAAGCGATCGAGACCATGCTGGCCAACATGGTAAAATTCCATCTCTAGTAAAAATACAAAAATTAGCTGGGTGTGGTGGCGGGCACCTGTAATCCCAGCTACTCGGGAGGCTGAAACAGGAGAATCACTTGAACCCGGGAGGCGGAGGTTGCAGTGAGCCGAGATCGCACCATTACACTCCAGCCTGGTGATAGAGCGAGACTCCATCTCAAAAAAAAAAAAAAATTTTTTTTCAAGTGTAGCGATGTCCTCAACTGAGGCATAGAAATACTGAGCAAAAACTCCAAACCAAGGCAAAAATACCAAACCTGTAAACCTCTGAAATATATGAATCAATCCAATGAAAAGCATACATTTATTAAGCAACTAAAACGGATTGGGCACAGTGGCTCACGTCTATAATCCCAGCACTTCAGGAGGCCAAGGTGGGCAGATCGCTTGAGCCCAGGAGTTTGAGCCTCAGCAACATAGCGAAACCCAGTGTCTACAAAAAATACAAAAAATTTGCCAGGCGTGATGCCGCACGCCTATAGTCCCAGCTACTCAGGAGGCTGAGGTGGCAGGCTCACCTGAGCCTGGGAGATCAAGGCTGCAGTGAGCCAAGGTTGCACCACTCGAGCCTAGGTGACAGAGTGAGATCCTGTTTCCAACTATAATGTTCAACACATTACTCGAGGATCTATCAGAGATTCAAAAATAAATAAAACTCAGACCATATCTTACTACCAGCTCCTTATCTCAATACAAAGCTTATTTATCAAGAAAGCCATTCGATTAAAATTAAATTTAACTAGCCAATACCTTTGAGTACCCAGAGAAGTCCAGCAACAACACGAAGTCTTAACCAATATTAATAGAAGTATTTCTGTGGGTCACAAGCAACAGAAAATTCCTAGGAACTTTACTAAATTTAAAGAAATGTATTTACATCTCCTTCTTACTTCCTATACTCACCAGCGATTTTAAGGTGTGCGTTGAAATGTTTATGTGTCAGCAGAGGCTCCGGCAACTCTCCTAGAAACATCTTCAGCAAAGTGGCAACATCATTTGAGTGAAACTCCCCTGATTCCAAGTCAATGTCAGTTCCATTATTGAGAGCATCCCTTAAAATCTGCTGTCGGACACTATTACCTGGTACTCTAAACAAACCCTCTACTCGTAAGTCTGTTTAGCATAAAAGAAAGCAGAGGACAGGCAAAAAGGAAGCAGAAATATTATGATTAAAATACACGGTCTAAAGACTACACTTAAAAGACCCTTTACAAAGCCTTTCAAGTAAGTTTTTGCCTTTTTTTCATCAGTGTAGTTTAGAACCTACAGACCTCCTGAGGAGACATATCTGAACGCCCTTGGGCACTTGGAGATCTTCCAAACTAAAAGGTAGTCCTCCCAGGAGTCATTCAATCTCCTGAAGTATGTACAGACAATCTGAATTTAACCCAATCAATGGTCAGGATTAGCTTGAAAAATAAATTTTAAAAAAGCCAAATCTCCCTAAAGACCTCTTCTTGTTTATCCCAGACTTCATTTTGAGGGGCTACATACATCTGTGGATGTTTGTAGCTCTTGTAAACTGTTTTCCCAGCCCAGAATGAATCCAGAGTCTCTGCACTGCTCCAGGAATTAGAACTCTAATGTGTCAAATTCCTAAGAGATTCCCAGAAGCTTTAGTCATCCCAACTATTCATCCCTAGGCCAGAGGCAATAGCTCATGCCTATAATCTCAACACTTTGGGAGGCCTAGGCGGGTGAATCACTTGAGCACAGTTCAAGACAAGCCTAGGCAATATGGCAAAACCCCATCTCTACAAAAAAACTACAAAAAGCAGCCAGGTGTGGTGGTGCAAGCTTGTGATCCCAGTTACTAGGGAGGCCGAGGTGGGAGAATCACCTGAGCCTGGGAGGTCAAGGCTGCAGTGAGCCAAGATTGCACCACTGTACCCCAGCCGGGGTGACAGAATGAGACTTTGTCTCAAAAAAAAAAAAAAGTAAAGAGTGTGTTTTAAGCATAGAATTCTGGAGAAAAAAGGTATCATGCTCTCTTAAATAAATGCAATGATTCTTTAGGGACAACATATTTTTCCAGAAGAAATGTCTCTCTGAGGCAAGAGGTAAATGTGACTTCATAGACACGGTCTAATTTATATACACTTTGAGAGTGTAAAGCAAATGAATATGAGATGAAGTTTAAAAGGAAATATATTTAAAAACATGCCACCTGAAATTAACACTGGTTAGTTCCTTTGATGGTTAATTGGCACCTACTAACTCCAGGCAACTAGCTCTCAACAGAAAACAGAATTCTTCATTAAACAAAGAATGATAAAATTTCAAGTAGTCTTACTTTTGTGTAGATATTCAATCAGTTGGTATATCTGGGCAATGCCTTCCTCTGTCAGTGGGGACCCAAATATCACTCCTTTTTCTGAAAAACCATATGATATGACAGGGCTATATTTCAAACAAATAGTACAAAATCATCACACTTAAAACCACTCAAGCATCCTATTTTACAATTCAGCAAGCGTTTTCACATGGTCAGTAAACAAAAACCTTAGAACTGGAAGTGCACCAGAAAATGCAAGCAGGATAACTCTCAATCAGTTCTCTCCAAGTTCAATATTAGACTGTAGGTTCCTTGAAGGCAAATACTATCTTCTTTTTTAAGTAAGAAGCGTATATCTAGTAAATAAGAAGGAGATATCTAGCATGTTAGTATTTAATTTAACAAACAAACAGAAGGCCAGGCATGGTGGCTCACACCTGTAATCCCAGCGCTTTGGGAGGCTGAGGTGGGAGGACTGCTTGAAGCCAGGAGTTTGAGACCAGCCTGGGCAACATAGTGAGACCCCATTTCTACAAAAAATAGAAAACAGGCATGGCGTCATGCATCTGTAGTCCCAGCTACTGGGAGCTGAGACAGAAGGATAGATTGAGCCCAGGAATTCAAGGCTTCAGTGAGCTATGACACCACTGCGCTCCAGCATCGGCAACAGAGTGAGACCCCATCCCTGAAAAAAAAGAAAATTCAAGCTTTCTGCTCTATAGTCTCTAGCTATGTAACTATGGTTTTTTAAAGATCATTTTCACATATTAATAGGGCACGAAAATCAAGATGCCCCTGATAACTACCTAAGTTAATCATGTCATCATCTCTCAGGGACTGAAAATATTTGCTTTAAATTATTTATTTATCTAGATAGTTTTTACAATTTGTATCACAATTACTTAAGGTGTTACTACTTATAAAAATTGAAAAAAATGGCCAAAAAAAAGCTCTAAGTTAATAGCAACTCTTCAGTGAAAGTGTAGATGTTGAGAGAGAAGCCCAGGGAGCAGCTGAGGCCTGCCCACCCTTCACAGACACATCTCCTACCCTTTCGCTTGAGAGACATGAGAGACCGGAAGAATCCTGACGCTGGGCCGGCCCCGCCAGGCAACTTAAGGTCCACTTCCCCCATCAGCTGAGCCAACTCAGTTCCAGGTAAATCGATGAGCCTTGTGATATTGCTGACCACCAACTCAGTGAAAACCTCAGGTTTCTCATGTCGGAGTTTCTCCACAAAAAAGTCAGGATTAAAGATAATGGGCTGACCTCGAAGGGAAGAATCATTGCAGATCACAAAACTGCAGATGGCATCACTGAAAAACACAGAAGAAAATCTTTTGGGACATGATTTTTGTATGTTTCTTATGCACTACTCATTGGGTTACTTGGTCCTGACTCCACGCAAAGGCAGAGGTTTCCTTATAGTCTGCTTCCTTTAATTGAGCCAGATGCCCTTGAACACTGTTCCTTATAACCACAAAGCCTCACAGAGGGGAAGGCATTTACAGGTACATAAAACGGTAATTAATTCCGCTTTTCCCATGTCCACAAATAGGTTTTACTTTAAAATCCTTCAATTCTGGATGCCTCTGACCCATCCATCATCATCTAAGTCCAACCTCTGCTCAGACAGGTTCTTCTCTCTAGGGCTCCTGATCTTAGCTGGGTCTCCACTCCTACATTACATTGGGCTATACTCCTGGCAAAGCTCCTTGAATCTCAGAAATATTTCCTTCACTGTTCTTTGTTTCCCAATGCCTACTTTACCCCTGTATTAGTTCATTTTCATACTGCTATGAAGAAATGCCCAAGACTAGGTAATTTATAAAGAAAAAGAGCTTTAATGGACTCACAGTTCCACATGACTGGGGAGGCCTCACAATCATGATAACAAAAAGTATGGGACTAGAAGGCGAAGGAGGAACAAAGGCACATCTTACATGGTAGCATGTTGGGAACAGACACCAAAATCCGGCCAAAAACTGGCCCCAAAACTGGCCATAAACAAAATCTCTGCAGCACGGTGACATGTTCATGATGGCCATGACGCCTATGCTGGAAGATTGTGGGTTTACCGGAATGAGAGCAAGGAACACCTGGCCCACCCAGGGTGGAAAACCCCTTAAAGGCGTTCTTAAAACCACAAACAATAGCATGAACGATCTGTGCCTTAAGGACATGCTCCTGCTGCAGTTAACTAGCCAAACCCATCCCTTTATTTTGGCCCATCTCTGTTTCCCATAAGGAATAATTTTAGTTAATCTATAATCTATAAAAACAATGCTTATCACTGGCTTACTGTTAATAAATACATGGGTAAATCTCTGTTCAGGGCTCTCAACTCTGAAGGCTGTGAGACCCCTGATTTCCCACTTCACACCTCTATATTTCTGTGTGTGCATCTTTAATTCCTCTAGCACAGCTGGGTTAGGGTCTCCCTAACCACGCTGGTCTCGGCAAGTTGTGGGGCCCGAATCCAGGTCGAAAGGTCGCTGGAGAGACGGTTGGAGAACACGGAAAACTAAGCTGGAGAACACCCAAGTACTCTTAAAGCAATCCCCGTGGTGATTAAGAAGGGGAGCTCGGAAGCATCAGGGTAACAAAGGGACAAGTGTGGGCTCTGGTTCGTTCCACCATGGAACCTTTTCACACTAATGATGAGGAGGAAGGAGAGTATAATGAAGTAACAGAAGAGGTTACAGAGCAGGTTTGTTTGCCAGCTAAAGCTAAAGCAGCAAAGGAGGGAGAGGTTCATCCCTACCTTTCTGTATCCCCTCATTATTATTTTGAAGAAAAAAGAATGGCCTGATCCTCCAGATCTTTCTTTTCCAGAAGACACTGGGCGAAAAGTAGTTGCCCCAGTGACTGTTTGAGCAGTGCCTCAAGCGACCGCTCTTAGTTCTATTCAGGCAAGAATTCAGCAAGCTAGACGAGAGGGTGATATAGAGGCTTGGCAGTTCCCTGTTAGAATACACCCCCCAGATCAACAGGGAAATATTATAGCTACATTTGAGCCTTTTCCTTTTAATTACTCAAAGAATTTAAACAAGCTATAAATCAGTATATACCAGGTTCTCCTTTTGTAATGGGACTGTTAAAGAATGTTGCTATTCCAGTCGCATGATTCCTACTGACTGGGACGCTCTTACTCGAGCTTGTCTAACTCCTGCTCAGTTCTTACAATTTAAAACTCGGTGGGCAGATGAAGCTTCCATTCAGGCTGGTCGAAATGCCCAGGCCCAACATCAAATTAATATAACTGCAGACCAACTTTTGGGGGTTGGCAGCTGGGCTGGTTTAGATGCACAACTGGTCATGCAGGATGATGCCATACAACAGCTTAGGCGAGAGTACATTAGAGCTTGGGGAAAAAAATCACTTCAGGTGGAGAACAATATCCTTCTTTCACTGCTACAAAACAGGGACTAAGAGACCCACACATTGATTTTATAGCTCGGATACAGGAGTATCTTAAACAGATGATTGCAGATTTGGCTGCTCAGAATGTAGTGTTGCAGTTATTAGCTTTCGACAATGCTAATCCCGATTGCCAGGCTGCTCTGCGACCTATCAGAGGGAAAGCACATTTAGTTGATTATATCAAGGCCTGTGATGGTATCGGAGGTAATCTGCATAAAGCTACTTTCTTGGCACAGGCAATGGTAAGACTGAGAGTAGATAAAGGAAATACTCTGTTTCCTGGAGCTTGTTTTAACTGTGGGAAGCATGGTCATACTAAAAAAGAATGTAGAAAAAATCAGCAAGTCAGGTCACCCGATAGGGGAAAAAAGAACACTGCTGAGACTGAAATATGTCCAAAATGTAAAAAAGGAAAACACTGGGCTAATCGGTGTCACTCTAAGTTTGATAAAGAAGGGAACCCTAGGCCGGGCACAGTGGTTCACATCTATAATCCCAGAACTTTGGGAGGCCAAGACGAGCAGATCACGAGGTCAGGAGATCGAGACCATCCTGGCTAACATGGTGAAACCCCGTCTCTACTAAAAATACAAAAAATTAGCTGGGCGTGGTGGCGGGCGACTGTAGTCCCAGCTACTTGGGAGGCTGAGGCAGGAGAATGGCATGAACCCAGGAGGCGGAGCTTGCAGTGAGCCGAGATCGCACCACTGCACTCCAGCCTGGGCGAGGAGCAAGACTCCGTCTCAAAAAAAAAAAAAAAAAAAAAAAGGAAGGAACCCAATTTCAGGAAACGCCATGAAGGGCCCATCCCAGGCCCCATTCTAAACCGAGGCATTTCCAGCTCAGGCCATTCCCTCACCCCCCATACAATGTCTGTCCCCCGCCACAGCCAATAGGGCCACAGTAGATTTATGCTGCACAAAAGCTGTGAGTCTTCTGCCTGGGGAACTGCCACGAAAGGTCCCAACAGGAGTCTATGGTCCCTTGCCATCAGGAACAATAGGAATACTTTTTGGAAGGTCTAGTTTAAGTTTAAAAGGGGTACAAATACATATAGGAGTCACTGATTCAGATTACAATGGGAAATTCAAATTGTTATATCTACTTCTGTTCCCTGGAAAGCAGAGCCAGGATAGCACATAGCAGGGCCATGATAGCGCATAGCAGAGCCAGGATAGCACATAGCACAGCTCCTGACTGTGCCGTATGTGGGAATGGGAAAAAGTGAAATTAAACGAACAAGAAGATTTGGAAGCACAAATAAGCAAGGCAAAGCAGCTTACTGGGTAAATCAAGTTACTAATAAATGCCCTACCTGTGAAATAACTATTCAGGGAAAGAAATTTAAAGGTTTGGTAGATACAGGAGTCAACATTTCAGTCATTTCTCTACAGCACTGGTCGTCCACATGGCCAATTCAACCCACTCAATTTGACATAGCTGGAGTTGGTAAAGCCCCTGAAGTATATCAAAGTGTTATATTTTGCATTGTGAGGGGCCCGATGGACAACCTGGGACTATTCAACCAATTATAATGTCTGTACTTATAAATTTATGGGGAAGAGATTTATTACAACAACGGGGAACACAAGTTCTAATTCCAGAACAATTATATAGCCCTCAAAGTCAACATATAATGCATGAAATGGGGTATGTCCCTGGTATGGGACTAGAAAAAAATTTGCAAGGTTTGAAAGAACTGCTTCAAGTGGAAAGACAAAGTTCCTGCCAAATATTAGGATATCATTTTTGATGGCAGCCATTGTTAAGCCTCCAGAACTTATACCTTTAACATGGTTAACAGATAAGCCAATTTGGATAGAACAATGGCCACTAAGTAAAGAGAAACTGGAAGCTTTAGAGAGATTAGTTACTGAACAATTAGAAAATGGACACATAGCTCCAACATTTTCCCCTTGGAATTCTCCAGTTTTCGTAATTAAGAAAAAAATCAGGTAAATGGAGAATATTAACTGACTTAAGAGCCATCAATTCAGTTATACAACCTACGGGAGCATTACAGCCAGTATTGCCTTCTCCTGCTATAATTCCAAAAAATTGGCCTTTAATAGTCATAGATTTAAAAGACTGTTTCTTTACTATCCCCTTAGCTGAGCAAGACTGTGAACAGTTTGCATTTACAATTCCTGTGGTAAACAACCTGCAGCCTACTAAGCATTTTCATTGTTTCACAGATGGGTCTAGTAATGGTAAAGCTTCTTATTCTGGCTCAAAAAGTAAAGTTTTCCAGACGCCCTATACTTCAGCTCAAAAAGCGGAGCTTGTAGCTGTAATTGAGGTATTGACTGCTTTTAATATGCCTATTAATGTGTTTTCTGACTCTTCATACGTGGTTCATTCCACACAGTTAATTTAAAATGCTCAGTTACTATTTCATACAGATACAAAACTGATGACAAAAACAAAAAAGGGGGAGAAAGAGAATATGGAACCCCACAGATGCAACTGAATCTAGCATTATTAACTTTAAATTTTTTGAGCCTGCCAAAAGGCCGGATGTTATCAGCAGCTGAACAGCATCTACAGAAACCAGTTGCAAAGACAGAAGCAGAACAATTGGTTTGGTGGGGAGATCTGATAACAAAAAGTTGGGAAATAAGTAAAATAATAACTTGGAGTAGAGGTTATGCTTGTGTCTCTCCAGGACCACCGAATCAATAGCTGATTTGGATACCATCAAGACACCTGAAACCTTATCATGAGCCAGATGCCAAGGAAGAGATTCCGGGAGGATCCCAAGGACCCCCTGGCTGCAGCCATGTTGAGGCTGATACTGAGGAGGACCCCAACTGTCACGAGCAACACCCGTTGAACACAGCCACCCACCCGGGGACAGATCAAGAAGCTGTCGCAGATGGCAGAAGAAAACCTGAGGAAAGTGGAAGACCCAGTCACAATGAGTAATTTAATGGTAGCTATGATAGCAGTGATCACCATTGCCGTGAGTATTCCTTCAACAAGGGCTGACACAGAGAACAATTATACTTATTGGGCATATTTATCAATCTTGGCTGGTAATAATGCCTGCATGTAATCACTCTATGACACAGTTACCCATGCTTGCTGATCTCAGTATTTACCATAATAAATCTGCTCCTATAATTAAGGCATATTGCCCTCAAAAACCTATTTGTAAACAAAATAGAACCTGGCCAGAAATAATGAACGTACTTGTTTAGGAAGATTGCATTGCAGAACAGGCAGCGGTGCTGCACAACGATTCCTATGGAATCGTTATTGATTGGTCCCCTAAGGGGATGTTTAGCTTGAATTGCACCTCTCAGTCTGCATGCCATGGTCACACTATGTTAAGATGATCTGAACAAAATGGTCAGATGGTAGAAATGATAAGAAGTACAGAAAAGTTCCTGTTTTCTGGAACCATGGCAATATAGTGGCACCTCAACCTCAAATGATATGGCCCGCTCTAGGAGCTTAACATAAGGATTTGTGGAAACTATTAAATGCTCTTAATAAGATCAAAATTTAGGAAAGAATAAAAAAGCATCTAGAATGACACTCTACAAACTTGTCTTTGGATATTGCAAAATTAAAATAACAAATATTCAAAACATCCCAGGTACACCTGACCTTAATGCCAGGAACTTGAGTGCTTGAAGGAGCTGTAGACAGATTAGCAGCTAATAACCCATTAAAAAGGATAAAAACACTTGGAAGCTCTGTGATTTCAATGATGATTGTGCTTTTAATCTATGTTGTTTGTCTTTGTATAGTCTGCAGATGTGGATTCTGACTCCTGTGAGAAGTAGCTCACTGTGACAAAGCTGCCTTTGCTTTTATCGCTTTGCAAATCAAAGAAGGGGAACAGGTTGAGAACAGGCCCCCCAAAATCTGGTCCCAAAACTGGCCATAAACAAAATCTCTGCAGCACCGTGACATATTCATGATGGCCATGACGCCCATGATGGAAGATTGTGGGTTTACCAGAATGAGGGCAAGGAATCCTTGGCCCACCCACGGTGGAAAACCACTTAAAGGCGTTCTTAAAACCACAAACAATAGCATGAACGATCTGTGCCTTAAGGACATGCTCCTGCTGCAGATAACTAGCCAAACCCATCCCTTTATTTCGGCCCATCCCTTTGTTTCCCATAAAGAATACTCTTACTTCATCTATAATCTATAAAAACAAGGCTTATCATTGGCTTGCTGTTAATAAATACATGGGTAAATCTCTGTTCAGGGCTCTCAGCTCTGAAGGCTGTGAAACCCCTGATTTCCCACTTCACACCCCTATATTTCTGTGTGTGTGTCTTTAATTCCTCTAGCGCTGCTGGGTTAGGGTCTCCCCAGACGAACTGGTCTCAGCAGCAGCAGGTAAGTGTGTGTGTGCAGGGTAACCGCCCTTTATAAAACCATCGGATCTCATGAGACTTATTCACGTGGGGAAAAAAACCACCCCATGATTCAATTACCTTCAACCGAGTTCCTCTCATGACATGTGGGGATTATGAAAGCTACAATTCAAAATGAGATTTGGGTGGGGACACAACCAAACCATATAATTCCACCCCAGCCCCTCCCAAATCTCATGTCCTCACATTTCAAAACCAATTATGCCTCCCCAACAGTCCCCCAAAGTCTTTTTTTTTTTTTTTTTTTTTTTTTTTTTTTTTTTTTTTGAGACGGAGTCTCGCTGTGCCGCCCAGGCTGGAGTGCAGTGGCCGGATCTCTGCTCACTGCAAGCTCCGCCTCCCGGGTTCACGCCATTCTCCTGCCTCAGCCTTCCGAGTAGCTGGGACTACAGGCGCCCGCCACCGCGCCCGGCTAGTTTTTTGTATTTTTTAGTAGAGACGGGGTTTCACCATGTTAGCCAGGATGGTCTCGATCTCCTGACCTCGTGATCCGCCCGTCTCGGCCTCCCAAAGTGCTGGGATTACAGGCTTGAGCCACCGCGCCCGGCCAGTCCCCCAAAGTCTTAACTCATTTCAGCATTAACTCGAAAGTCCATAGTCCAAAGTCTCATCTGAGACAAGTCCCTTCTGCCTATGAGCCTGTAAAATCAAAAGCAAGTTAGTTACTTCCTAGGTACAATGAGGGTACAGGCATTGGGTAAATACACCCATTCCAAATGGGAGAAATTGGCCAAAACAAAGGGCTACAGGCCCTATGCAAGTCTGAAATCCAACAGGGCAGTAATTAAATCTTACAGCTCTGAAATAATCTCCTTTGACTCCACGTCTCACATCCAGGTCACACTAATGCAAGAGGTGGGTTCTCATGGTCTTGGGCAGCTCTGCCCCTGTGGCTTTCCTGGGTACATCCCCACTCCTGGTTGCTTTCACAGGCTGGCATTGAGTGTTTGCAGCTTTTCCAGACGCACAATGCAAGCTATCAGTGGATCTACAGTTCTGGGGTCTGGAGGATGGTAGCCCTCTTCTCACAACTCCACTAGGCAGTGCCCCAGTGGTGACTTTGTATGGGGGCTCCCATTCCACATTTCCCTTCTTCTGAACTGCTCTAGCAGAGGTTCTCCATGAGGGCTCCATCCCTGCAGCACATCTTTGCCTCGACATTGAGGCATTTCCACACATCCTCTGAAATCCAGGCTGAGGTTCCCAAACCTCAATTCTTGACTTCTGTGCACCCGCAGGCCCAAAACCACATGTAAACTGCCAAGGCTTGGGGCCTGTGCCCTCTGAAGCAATGTCCTGAGCTGTACACTGGCCCCTTTTAGCCATAGCTGGGACCCAGGGCACCAAGTCCAGGGACTGCACAAAGCAGCAAGGCCCTGGGCCCACCCACAGCATCAATTTTCCTTGTAGGTTTCCAGGCCTGTGATGGGAGGGGCTGCTACAAAGGTCTCTGACATGCCCTGGAGACATTTTCCCCATTGTCTTGGAAATTAGGATTTGGCTCCTCCTAGCAAGAGTGACCTTTATATAAGTTCCCAACAAGTTTCTCATCTCCATCTGAGACCACCTCAGTCTGAACTTCACTGTCCATATCACTATCAGCATTTTGGTCAAAGCTATTCAACAAGTCTCTAGGAAGTTCCAAACTTCCCCACATTTCCCTGTCTTCTGAGTCCTCTAAACTGTTCCAACCTCTGCCTGTTACTCAGTTTAAAAGTCGCTTCCACATTTTCAGGTATCCTTACAGTAGTACCCAGCTCTACTGGTACCAATTTACTGTATTAGTCTGTTCTCATGCTGTTAATAAAGACATACCAGAGACTCAGTAATTTATAAAGGAAAGACAGGTTTAATGGACTCATAGTTCCACATGGCTGGGGAGGCCTCACAATCATGGTGGAAGGCGAAGGGGGAACAAAGGCATATCTTACGTGGCAGCAGTCAAGAGAGCGTGTGCAGGGGAACTGCCCTTTATAAAAACATCAGCTCTTGTGAGACTTACTCACTATCAAGAGAACAGCACAGGAAAAACCCGCCCCCATGATTCAATTACCTCCCACTGGGTTCTTCCTACAACACATGGGGATTATGGGAGCTAGAATTCAAGATGAGATTTGTGTGGGGACATAGCCAAAGCATATCATTCCCTTTTTACTTCTAATATGTTGTTATATTTAAGAATTGTATCCTTGAAACTCTTACAGAAGACATATAGTTTGTATCTATTAACAATAAAGTCTAATGGCTTGTTCTAATCCTTATTATATAAACAGTCATCTATTATATAACCAACAAATGGGCATAACGCAAGCTAGAAAGGACAAGTTATCATATCTCAGTCAGGCAGAACTGAAATTCACCTGACTCATACAAACATACCCACAGTAAAAGCAATCACAACTTATAAGTGGTCCATTATACCCTAGGTACCAAAGCACTATTCCAGGAAAAATGACGGCACTTCTAAATACTAAATGTAACTAATCTACAAAGGACATTGTCAATACTACATGGATAATTAATAATAACAGTATAGTGAAAACAAGGCGTAGGTAGACTTCAAAGTTCATCTCTATTTCCTTGAAAAAGTATTACATGATTTAATTAACAGTCCACATCTTCAGTTGGTGGCTAGGAGATTCCTTCTTTGCTCTGAAATGATAATGTATTATGAGAAATAACAAAAATTAAAAACTAGGAATGTGTGTCCTCAAGCCAAAAAGCAACTAAAATAGAATTTAAAACGCTTGTCTCCTCAACCTTTTTACACACTAGTTATTTTTCCTGTTCAAATGCCAATGATAAAAGCCAAATAAAATTAGAAGCAACTTCGTCTTAAATCATTGACAAGAGCCTCTTTTTTTAACATCAGCTTATTTCAGTCAAGAAGCAAGGGTCAATATAGGACTATTGTTTATAATCACTGCCAATGAGAAATCACTACCCTACCAGGAAGACCATAAAAATCATAAAATGTGTAGCACCAAAAAGAGTCTTATAATTTATTGAGTCTAAACTAATCATTTTCTGGAATTCACATCACTTTTAATTCTGAATAACTGATTCAGATCAAATTAGCATTAACATAAAAATGTGTATTAATAGCAACCATTATATTCCTGAAACAGAAACACATACATACATACATAAAACTTTCAGACTTTTATTAATGTTCAGAGCAAAACTCAAGATTCTAACACTTTCAACACAGTTGACCCTTCCAGCACTAAACTGGATCAAATATTGTACACAAGTGAGAAAGAAACTAAAAGCAACATGTATAGTTTTTCAACAGAATTCTTCCTACCTGGCCATCACCCCCAAAACTACTCCCTCCTAAACAGCACAAACAGGGAGAAGAATAAACAGGTTCAAGACTGCTCCTAGCTATTTATAAGGAACATAAGAAAAAAAGATACCTTGGAACTCGTAACACATAAGTAACACGTAAACAATCTCAGTTTCTCTTCCCTTCTGTTTTTTCTCCCCTTTCTTCCCATGTTCATTCTCTCATTATGTCACACTTTAATTTCTTTAAGCTAGTTCTTTTCTTTTCCCCTACTTCCTCACTTTTTCTATGTGGACCATCTGGCAAAACAATACCTAAGAGATGGAAATAGTTAAAAGAGAAATCAAATGGAAGGTGAAAGATGGAAAAGAGTTATAGCGGGTTATTTCTCTTAAAGTTACCCCATATCACAAAGCCCACTAATCCCTTTCCAAAGAATACACAATACCACAATATAAAGCTAAAATTATCAAGAAACATGTTTAAGAACTTAAGAAATTTATAGGACTAAAGAAAAAACTACTGTATTTAAGCAAAAACAACCTTCCACTCTATGATATTGCAAAACAAACTAAATATACTAAAGTTCAAGAAAATAAATATATTTCTTACATAAGTGCTGAAAGCTTCTGATGAGGCATTGGTAAATCGAAGAGACAGGAAAAAAGCTTTCCCCTTGTTTGTTGTGACAAAGAAACTCTCCTTTCCCTGCCCCAGCACAGCCTACACACATTCCAGACATGTTAGAGGATACAAGGGCACATTATGAGGCCTGAAAGGCAGTACTTAGGACTCTGAGCACTCATCTGCAAATACAAAAATAGAGATAAAAAACTAGACCAGTTAATTAACTGTATTTGCCAATGCATAGATGAAGCTCAAAAGGAGACTCCCATCACCACTTCAGTTATACTAGATGAAACAGTTACAAATGTAAAAGCATAGAACAGGTAGTTTTGCAATATGGGGGAGGGGTGATCCCTACTTCACGTTACAGACAAAAAATAAATTCCAAACAAAATAAAGATCTAAATATGAAAAGCCAAATTTAAAAGCAGTAAAAAACACTATAGAATAAATTAATGCAACAGAGGAAGAGTTTCTTAAACAAGACATAAAAAGCACAATCCCCAAAGAAAGAATCATAAATTTAACTACATTAAATTTTCTGTATAACAAATGACACTACACACTAAATTTCTTAAAAATGAAGTCACAATGCCTCTAAAGAGAAATGGATAAAAGGGGAAGAAGAGTGGGAGAGAAACTTTTCACTGTATGCTCTTTTGTATTTTCTGGATTTTATATTCATGTGAACATACTATCCATTCATAATAAATAAATAAATAAATAAATCTAAAACTCTACAAGTAATAATAAAATGCAAGATAAGCCACAGATTGAAAAAAAGATGTTTGCCATGCATATAACCAAGGATCAGTGTTCAGAATGAATCAGCAATCCTAAAAATTAATAAGGAAAAGACACTTGACTCAACAGAAAATTAGTCAAATGACATGATCAGTAATGCGGAGAAGAGGGGACCTAAGACTAATAAACATAAAAAGAATCTCAACTTCACAAGTTATCAGAATAAAGCAAATTTAAAAATAGTACCTTTCCTTACTCATCACTTAGCAAAATCAGATTCAGGTGGTATATTTTTATTCTCAGTTTGCTATGTTATTTATTTATTTTTTTTTTAGACAGAGTCTCACTCTTGTCATCCAGGCTGGAGTGCAGTGGCACAATCTCGGCTCACTGCAGCCTCTGCCTTCCAGAGGAGATATGTATATTTATTTATATATTTACTTATTTATTTAAAATTGTGTATTGGTGTTTAATTTTATCAAATACTTATCGAAAATTTTTTGTGCATCTATTGATGATCATATAATTTTTTCCTTTATGGTAAATAATACTGATTTTCTATTGTCAAACCAACCTTGCATTTCTCAAATAACTCAACTTTGTTATGCTGTATTATCATTTTTATATGTTGCTGAATTTGGTTTGCTAATAGTTTAAATTTCCCATTCATTCATAAGTGTGATTAGTCTTAAATTTCCCTTTCTTATAATGTCTTCATTAGGTTTTATATCAAGGTTGTTCTAGCCTTATACACTCAGGTGGGAAATATGTCTTTTTTTTTTTTTTTTGTCCTTTTTTTTTTTCAGACAGAGTCTCACTCTGTTGCCTGAACTGGAGTGCAGTGGCACGATCTCAGCTCACTCACTGCAACCTCCGCCTCCCAGGTTCAAGCAATTCTCCTGCCTCAGTCTCCTGAGTAGCTGGGACTACAGGGCACATGCCGCCTCGCCCATCTAATTTTTTTTGTATTTTGGTAGAGACAGGATTTCATGGTGTTGCCCAGGCTGGTCTCGAACTCCTGAGCTCAGGCAATCTGCCCGCCCGGCCTCCCACAGGCATGAGCCACCGTGCCCGGCCAATGTCTTATTTTTCTATTTTCTGAAAAAATATATGTGAGATTAGTGTTATTTCTTCTTTAAATATGTGACAGAATTGGCTGATTAAGCCATCTGAACCTAGAATTTTCTCTGTGAAAAAGTTTTTCATTACACATTCCACTTATTTTGTGTTATGAGACTACTCACATTTTCCTTTACTTCTTGTGTTAATTTTGTTAAGTTGTACATTTCAAGGAATTTGTCTATTTCACATAAACCTTCAAACTTTATTGGTATAAATTTGTATATAATATCCTCTTATCTTTTTTAATATCTCTAGGTTCCATAGTAATGTCCTCCTCTTTGTTCCTGATACTGGTAATTTGTTTTTCAGCCGGGCGCAGTGGCTCAAGCCTGTAATCCCAGCACTTTGGGAGGCGAAGACGGGCGGATCACGAGGTCAGGAGATCGAGACCATCCTGGCTAACACGGTGAAACCCCATCTCTACTAAAAAATACAAAAAACTAGCCGGGCGAGGTGGCAGGCGCCTGTAGTCCCAGCTACTTGGGAGGCTGAGGCAGGAGAATGGCATGAACCCAGGAGGCCGAGCTTGCAGTGAGCTGCGATCCGGCCACTGCACTCCAGCCTGGGCGACAGAGCGAGACTCCGTCTCAAAAAAAAAAAAAAAAAAAAAAAATTGTTTTTCAATGTAATTAGTTTTGTCAAGGTTCCAACTTCTAGCTTTGTTGAACCTCTCTATTGTGTATGTTTATTGTTTATTTCATTAGTTTCTTTTTTTTTTTTTTTTCTTCCTTTGAGATGGAGTCTTGCTCTGTCTTCTAGGCCAGAGTGCAATGGCACAATCTTGGCTCACTGCAACCTCCACCTCCCAAGTTCAAGCAATTCTCCTGCCTCAGCCTCCCCAGTAGCTGGAATTAAAGGCACACACCAGCATACCCAGCTAATTTTTGTATTTTTAGTAGAGACAGGGTTTCGCCATGTTGGCCAGGCTGGTCTCAAACTCCTGACCTCAGGTGATCCACCCACCTTAGCCTCCCACAGTGCTGGGATTATAGGCATGAGCCACCATGCCCAGCTTATTTCATTAATTTCTGCTTTTGTTTTTTCTTTTTTTTTTTTTTTTGAGACAGAGACTCATTCTGTCGCCCAGGCTGGAGTACAGTGGCACTATCCTGGCTCACTGCAACTTCTGCCTCCATGGTTCAAGCGCTTCTCATGCCTCAGACTCCTGAGTAGTTGGGATTACAGGTGAGTGCCATCATGCCCAGCTAATTTTTGTATTTTTAGTAGAGACAGGGTTTCCCATGTTGAGCAGGCTGGTCTCAAACTCCTGGCCTCAAGCAATCCACCCACCTTGGCTCTCAAAATGCTGGGATTACAGGCATGAGCCACCACACCCAACCCACAACATTATTTTCTAAACAGCCAAAACTAAAAAAGCAAAATGTCCAGCAGAATTTTAATTTAATGGCTTTGTTTATTTGCAATGGAATATTACATAGTAATGAACATGGACAGACTCTAGCTATATGTACAATCATAGCTAAATCTCACAAATGAAAAGCAAAAGAAGCCACACACACACACACACACACACACACACACAAACATACAACTATATACTATATGACGACATATCAAATTTTAAAAATAAACGAAACTAGTATTTAGAGATATTTGCTTAAATGGTAAACTATAAAGAGAAGCAGAAATGTATTTACCATAATATTCAGGATAATGGTTACCTTTCATGGACAGTGATTAAGAGAAGGCATGAAGGTATGAAAGAGTTCCTGAGGCCGGGTACAGTGGCTCATGCCTGTAATCCCAGCACTTTGGGAGGCCAAAGCAGGTGGATCACGAGGTCAGGCGGACGAGACCTGCCTGGCCAACACGGTGAAACCCCCGTCTCTACTAAAAAATACAAAAATTAGCCGGGCATGGTGGTGGGCGCCTGTAATCCCAGCTACACGGGAGGCTGAGGCAGAACTGCTTGAACCCCGGAGGTGGAGGTTGCAGTGAGCTGAGATCGCGCCACTGCACTCTAGCCTGGGTGGCAGAGTAAGACCCCATCTTTAAAAAAAAAAAAAAAAAAGAGTTCCTGAAGTGCTAATAACGTTCTGTGGATAAATCATTGAGCTATGGGAAAAGGGGAGCATTTGAAGCAAATATGGCAAAATTTTAAGATTTGCTGAAGCCAGGTAATGGGAAGAGTATTGATTATATTATTCTATAAACTTGTATGTATAATCGACATTTCATGACAAATTTTTTTAAAGAAACCAAGTACTGGGCTGGGCACGGTGGCTCACGCCTATAATCCCAACACTTTAGGAGGCCGAGGCGGGCGGATCACGAGGTCAGGAGATCGAGACCACTCTGGCTAACACAGTGAAACCCCCCCGTCTCTACTAAAAATAAAAAAAATTAGCCGGGCGTGCTGGCAGGCGCCTGTGGTCCCAGCTACTGGAAAGGCTGAGGCAGGAGAATAGCGTGAACACAGGAGGCGGAGCTCGCAGTGAGCAGAGATCAGGACACAGCACTCCAGCCTGGGCGACAGAGCGAGACTCCGCCTCGAAAAAATAAAAAATAAAGAAACCAAGTAGTTTTGGCTTCAATCTCACTTCAATTTGATATAAATATTATAGAAAATCAAAGTATATACTAAAGATTAATTTCCTCATCACAAAAGTTTTTACACAGATGGCCAGAAGCAGGAAAATTAGTAGCTAGGTATGGGTATGTAGGCATACAGAAATAACAAGGGCTCTGGACAACTATCCCAAAGAATGATAGAGGTAAGACCCCTCAAAAAGAACAATTTGGGGTAGGTGGCCTGCAGGAGATTGACAGGATGTTGTGCATGGCAGCTTTCCTCTGGATACCAATGCTGAGGACACCATGTCAGGGCTCTCCTGCCCACTGCTGTGGGTCGCAACTCCAAGATAACCCCAGTGCCAGTGACATCCTTCCCATCAGTCACCACCCCAGCACCAGAAACCTATGAAGGCTGCAACAGCTGTGTTTCCTGTTTTAAAGCACTGTTAATAATACCTGCTTTTAGATAGAATGTAAAGAAGATGAGAGCTACTGTTCACATAATTCAACAGTTAGAGACTGTGGTGTGGTGAACAGGACAGACTTCTGTTCTGTGCCAACTGCCACTCTGGTGCCAATCAATTCCACAGTGACACATAGATCCAGTGTTTCACACTCAGTGAATCTGAGCAGATTTGCTGAGGCTTTGTATTTTGAGTTCACAATGACTTTTTATGGATTTTGTGGAAATCTTGGGAAACACAGAAGCCTAAAGGAAATAATAACTCCCAGTATCCCAAGTTAAAACCACAACTCTGCCTTTCTCTTCTACAACTCCCACCACAGTTACTACATCAGGTACAACAAATACCACTTTCACTCCAACCTCACAATCTGCGCAGAAGTCTACTTTTGATGCAGTCAGTTTTGCTGGAAGAACTGTCCTTGTCTTTGGTATACAGGCTATAGTTTTCTTTCTTTATAAATTCTACAAATCTAAGAATCAAACTTATACTCTGTAAACAGACCCATCACACTGATAAGGACTGGAGATTCATTCACGTAACTCACTGAAACCAAAATACTATCTTTCAAGATGTCCCACATGGAAGACGCTATTCCAGGATCTTTCAATTTCCAAAAGATGCATATAAGCTATTTGAGAGCATCATCCCTGAAGAAAAAAATCAGTTAAATCATTTTGTTCAACAGGAAAATTTTAAATATTCTGCATGAATCCTTGTGGCAGTCTTCTTTTATTTTAAATGGTTGCTGCTTTGGGATTATGTTTCTTTTTTTCTTGACAAGCCAAACATAACTTTCTGTAAGTGACAGAAAATGCTGTCTTGTGCAGACAATGTCAGGACTCTTAACAGTTTAAATTTAGTCACTTTAAAGCCTGAAAGCTGTATTATTTTCATCCTAACTCAAGATATAATTTAGTGAACAGAATTGAGAAGAGTGTGCCAAATGAGTATCAATCAGGTGGACTGTGCCCTATCATGTCAAAGCGGCATAAATCTATCAATCTAGTAATACTAAAAAAATAATAATTTGTATAACCTACTTATAGTCTACAATTACCACTTTTACCACTAGATGGAACCCTACATGTAAGGTGATATGCTCAGTGAAAGGACTGGAAACAATCCACAGCTGAAAAATCAATTACAGAAAAATGAAATGCAAGTGCTTCTAAGGCATGTTGAAGCCATGAATCTGCAAAATTCAAGGCAGTTTAAAAAAAAAAAAAAAACTGCATCCTGCAGATGTATCTTTTGGCTGACTATACCAAAACTGCATACCCACAAAACTAAATGTTTCCTCCCTGGTGAATTGCCTAACTTCATTTGTTTTCCAAGAACCACAACCTTGGCAAGATTTATCAAAATACGAGCTATATTTAAAGTTGTCTAAATCTGATTTACCACCCTCAGAGAAGTATTCACTCTCTCTTACTGCTTTTTCAACTCTAAAAGGCTCTGAAACATGGCTTTAACTGTGTCACTTTGTTGGAAAGCTGTTAGATAAGAAATACAACTATCAAAGAAAAGACTGTATTCTTCCCTCTTTCTACATATCAAATTTAAGGCAGTATCATGAAAGTTGTACATAAAGAGAGAAGAGAAAACTAAACAGGCCCTATATGCCCAAGCTGGTGGTGCTTTTTAATATCAGAGACAGTTCAACATTAATAAGTAGTACCACAATTCAGGGAACGATATCCAATTTCTTAGATAAAATTTTTGAAATATTTATACCCTAAGGTCTGCCCTTAAGAATAGCTGTGCAATGTTTTGTAGTATAAGCTACAAAATTATCTCTAATTTAGACTCCAAAAGTCTGAAAATATATTTGGCCCCTATATTTGATCTCAACCTAAACAAATTTCTTTCTTGCTTGCTTGTGTGTGTGTGTTTTATTTTAGTTTTCTTTTTTTTGAGACTGGGTCTCCCCTTGTTGCCCAGGCTAGAGCACAATGGCACAATCATGACTCACTGTAGCCTCAACTGCCTGAGCTCAAGCAATTCCCCTACATCGGCCTCCCAAGTAGCTGGTACCACAGACATGCACCACCAACACCTGGCTAATTTTTTTTACTATTTGTAGAAACAAGTCTTTCTATGTTGCCCAGGTCTCAAATTCCTGGGCCTAAGTGATCCTCCCACCTCGGCCTCCCAAAGTGCTGGGACCACAGGCATGAGCCACCACGCCTAGCCCAGATTTCAAACTAATAATACAACTTAACCAAAATTAAATTGGCAAACTATTCTGAGATGAAAAAACTCTTGATTGCCTACCTTCTTAACCTAAACATTTTTGGAATCCTAATCTAAGATTCTGCCCAATGGAATGACAATGTAATATTCTCAGTCAAGAATGATGAGTATCAATAATGCCAATGTATTGACTTATTTATTTGCTTGGTAATTTTTATCTTTTTGGGTGTCATATGAATAAGCATTAATTCTGTTGCTGACACCTTCCTTAATTTTCCTCCCTCACACTAGTGTACAATGGGAAGAAAGTTATTTGTATTAAGAAAGTAACATCTGGCAGGGCACGGGGGCTCACGCCTGTAATCTCAGCACTTTGGGAGGCCGAGGTGGGTGGATCACAAGGTCAGGAGTTCAAGACCATCCTGGATTACATGGTGAAACCCTGTCTCTACTAAAAATACAAAAAAAAAAATTAGCAGAGAGTGATGGCAGGCGCCTGTAGTCTCAGCTACTTGGAAGGCTCAGGCAGGAGAATGGCGTGAACCCGGGAGGCGGAGCTTGCAGTGAGATGAGATCGCGCCACTGCATTCCAGCCTGGGCAACAGAGTGAGACTCTCTCAAAAAAAAGAAAAAAAGAAAGTAACATCTGGCACAGCGGTTCACATCTATAATCCCAGCACTTTGGGAGCCCGAGGTGGGCAGACTTTTAAGTGCCATGAGTCTCAGGCACTTATAACTGGAAGTACTTCTATGTATGATCAGATTAGGTCCTAAAAGACTAATTCTATATTCATTTGTTCCAAAGTCCAGAGTGACACATACTATCCAAGAGACAGCTAATGGTTTTTGTTCTGGCATATGACTTGTTCATATCTACAGAAGCTCACAAATTGAAAATTCTTAAGAGTTTCTGGCGGCCAGGTGCAGTGGCTCACGCCTGTAATCCCAGCACTTTGGAAGGCCGAGGTGGGCGGATCATGAGGTCAGGAGATCGAGACCATCCTGGCTAACACGCTGAAACCCAGTCTCTACTAAAAAAATAAAATAAAATAAAATTACAAAAAATTAGCCGGGCGAGGTGGCAGGCGCCTGTAGTGCTAGCTACTCAGGAGGCTGAGGCAGGAGAATGGCATGAACCGGGGAGGCAGAGTTTGCAGTGAGCCGAGATCACGCCACTGCACTCCAGCCTGGGTGACAGAGCGAGACTCCGTCTCAAAAAAATAAAAATAAAAAAAGTTTCTGGCCAGGCACAGTGGCTCATGCCTATAATTCCAACACCTTGTGAGGACAAGGTGGCAGGATCACTTGAGCCTAGGAGTTCAAGACCAGTCTAGGTGACATGATGAGACTCTGTCTCTACAAAAAAAAAAAAAAAAAAAAAAAGAAAGAAAGAAAATGTTTTTAAATTAGCCAGGCATGATTGCTTGAGTCTCTGGTCCCAACTACTCAGGAGGCTGAGGTGGGAGGATCACCTGAGTCCAGGAGGTCAAGGCTGCAGCGAGGTGTGTTCTTGCCTCTGCCACTCCAGCCTGAGTAATAATAGAGCGACACCCTGTCTCAACAAAGAAAAGACTTTCTATACTTTTAGTCAGCCAGAAGTATTCAATATTCCACAAACTTAACCATAAATCTTTTCACCAACCAGCATAGGAAGGTGAATTGCTTTTCTGAGACATATGGTACCCACACAAGAAATTAGCCACTCATGTGTCATTTAAAATCAATCCAATCATGATCTACTGATTCCTTTGTAACTTTAAGGTATTGTAAGGTATAGGGACAAAAATCAAGGTAAGTCTCTGGCCTCCAGGAATTGAAAATTCACTAAGTGCTACACGATTTCAAATAGTAGCTGAAGACCACAACACAAAAGAAGATACAAGATCATTAATAGCCAAACCCATGATACAGACAATAAAGGCTCTAAGAATTCAGGAGAGACTCTTTCACCCATATACAAGAGATGTGAGCTAGATCTTAAAAGACGAGTAGGATTTAGACAGTGGGGGAAAAATGATAGCTAATACTTAAGGTGCTTTTTGGTTTCTCGGGGTTTTATTAAGAAACATAAAGTGTTTTCACCACACATTAGTGGCCGACCCTTTTCAAAACATAAATTTAAAGAGAGGTACACGGGGAGTTACAGAGACAGCACAGTGGACATCTGCTGCTTTTGCCTTCCCAGTATCTATTTTCCCCTTCCTTTGGTAACAGCACCCCCATTTTCTTTTAAGCAATAAACTTCTCAGCCAGGCGCAGTGGCTCACACCTGTAATCCCAGCACTTTGGGAGGCCGAGGGGGGCGGATTACAAGGTCAGGAGATGGAGACCATCCTGGCTAACGTGGTGAAACCCCGTCTCTACTAAAAATACAAAAAATTAGCCGGGCATGGTGGCGCCCGCCTCTAGTCCCAGCAACTCAGGAGGCTGAGGCAGGAGAATGACGTGAACCTGGGAGGTAGAGTTGCAGTGAGCCAAGATCGCGCCACTGCACTCCAGCCTGGGTGACAGAGCGAGACTCCGTCTCAAAAAAAAAAAAGAAAAAAAAAACTTCTCCCCATCTTTCAAACCTATGCGATCTGGTGGTCACTGGCTGTGAGCATGTCACCCAAGCTTAACCAACTGAAACATTTTATTCCCTTCACGAATCCAGGCAAAGGCCCGCAAGTCAAACCAGGACAAAAAGTCTCAACTCCAAGACTCTAGTGAAATCCTAAAATTGCTAAGTTGGTGGGATGTAAGACTGACACCGTTGGTGGTCCATTACTGCCACTTTTTATACAGAATCTGCCTTCTTAGGAAGCAAAAACAGAGGAAACCAGATCTAAGACAGTAAAGAGGTAGATATCTAGTGACACTGAGATTTGAGATTTTCCATACAGATTAAACCATACTTGATTTATCCCCTGGGCTTTTCAGTTTCTTGAGCCAATTTTAGAGTCTCTTTTTGCTTAAGCTAGTTTTAGTTTCTATCGCATATAACTGAAAGAATCCTAACAAATATGAATGTGTAAGTCTGTTTGTCCCAGTATGAATCTGAGCCCTCCCTTCTGTATCTTCCCCTTCAGAGCAATGTCTCTGCCATTCAGTCAACCATGGCCATGCCATCTCCAGCAAGGTCTGGAACTCTGCCCTAGGGAACCTCTTCCTTGTACATTCTATCTCAGCCGATTCCTGTATCTATTTCTGTATTTTTTAGAGATCTCTTTACTTCTTACTAGCCAATCCCTTGTTACTCGAATCCTCAGTTATAGTTAATAACCTATTAAACATTCTCTGTTTAAATTACTATGTAGTTTCCTTTCTCTTTTTTTTTTTTTTTTTTTTTTTTTTTGAGACAGAGTCTCGCTCTTGTCACCCAGGCTGGAGTGCAATGGTGCGATCTTGGCTCACTGCAATCTCTGCCTCCCGGGTTCAAGTGATTCTCCTGCCTCAGGCTCCCGAGTAGCTGAGATTACAGGTGCCTGCCACCATGCCTGGCTAATTTTTGTATTTTTAGTAGAGACAGGGTTTCACCATATTGGCCAGTCTGGTCTCGAACTCCTGACCTCAGGCAATCCGCCCACCTCAGCATCCCAAAGTGCTGGGATTACAGGCATGAGCCACCGCGCCCAGCTATTACTATGTAGTTTCTATGGCCTAGTTGAACTTGGTTTATATCAGGTAATAGTAGCAAAACATCAGCACAAAATAAATAGACTCCAGCATCTGTGGAAACAACCCATCCTAAAAGATGGTTAGTAAAAGTGTAGGTGAAAGTGTTCACTGAAGGTGACCAGAGGGCATCTTCGGGAGGCAGTGTGGTTCACCGGATATCTCGCAGGCTTTGGGGCAGACAATCTGGGCTTTGATTCTGAGTCTGCCACTTCATAACCGTTCTCAGTCTCGGTTTCCTCATCTCTAAACTAAGTATAATAATTCCTCATGGGGCTGCAGTGAGGACTAAAAAAGAAAATAATTGTATTCCAGCCAGGCGTGGTGGCTCACGCCTGTAATCTCAATTACAGTGAGTGCAGTGAGCTGAGATCATGCCACCGTACTTCTGCCTGGGCAACAGAGCAAGACTCAGTCTCAAAAAAGAAAAAAAAGAAAGAAAGAAAATACTTGTATTTCAATCACTCTTTTGCTATACTGTTTCCAACCGGAAATGATGCACTTATTGGGAGGAAATTGTGAAACCAAGATATAGAAATCAGGTCTTGGATAGGTCACATTTTAGATAACAGACAAAGTTTAAGACTCAGAAGGAACCAGATGTGGTGGCTCACACCTGTAATCCCAGCACTTTGGGGTGCCAAGGTGGGAGGATGGCATGAGCCCAAGAGTTTAAGACCAGCCTGGGCAACATAGTGAAACTTCATCTCTATTAAAAAAAAAAAAAACAAAAAACTATCTCAATGTTAATAATGGTTGTATCTATCTGGTAAATTGGAGTGGCTTATTTACTTTTTTTCTACATATTTTTCTTTTTCCTTTTTTTTTTTTTTCAGAGACAGGGTCTCACTCTGGCACCCAGGCTGGAGCACAGTGGTGTCATCATAGCTCACTGCAGCCTCAAGCTCCTGGGTTCAAGCAATCCTCCCACTTCAGCCTCCCCAGTACCTGGGACTACAGGTGCACACCACCACACCTGGCTTTTTTCTCTTATTTTTATTTGTATTTTTTGTTTTTTGTTTTTGAGACAGTCTCACTCTGTTGCCCAAGCTAGAGTACAGCGGTGCAATCTCGGCTCACTGCCAAGTCTGCCTCCCAGGTTCAAGCGATTCTCCTGCCTCAGCCTCTTGAGTAGCTGGGATTACAGACATGCAACACCACGCCCAGCTAAATTTTTGTCTTTTTAGTAGAGACAGGGTTTCACCGTGTTGGCCAGGCTGGTCTCAAACTACTGACCTCAAGTGATCCCCCACACCTTGGCCTCCCAAAGTGCTGGGATTACAGGCGTGAGACACTGAGCCCAGCCTCCGGTTTCTTTCTACATATTTTTCTAGCCTTCTGTAGTAAATATTATATAAGTTTATTTCATAGCAGGGAAAGAGGGGAAAAAGTATACACTGGGGTTTTTTTGAGGCAGTCTTGCGCAGTTGCCCATGCTAGAGTGGTGGCATAATCACGGCTCACTGCATCCTCGACCTCCCAGGCTCAAGCAATCCTCCTGCCTCAGCCTGCCTAGTAGCTGAGACCACAGGCGTATGCCACCATGCCTGGCTAATTTTTTTTATTTTTAGTAGAGACAATGTCTTGCTAGGTTGCCCAGGCTGGTCTCAAACTCCTGGGCTCAAGTGATCCTACCACCTCAGCTTCCCAAAGTGACAGGATTACAGGTGTGAGCCACCACTCTCAGCCAAACTATACACTCTTAACAAAAAAGAAAGAAAAAAAAAAAGTATATATTTTTTTATTCCTTTTTTTTTTTTTCCTGTGAGACTGAGTCTCGCTCTGTTGCCCAGGCTGGAGTGCAAAGGTGTGATCTCAGTTCACCACAACCTCCACCTCCCAGGTTCAAGCAATTCTCCTGCCTCAGCCTCCCAAGTAGCTGGGATTACAGGTGCACGCCACTGCGCCCAGGTAATTTTTTGTATTTTTAGTAGAGACAGGGTTTCACCATGCTGGCCAGGCTGGTCTTAAACTCCTGACCTCAGGTGATCTGCCCGCCTCGGCCTCCCAAAGTCCTGGGATTACAGGCATGAGTCACTGTGCAAGGCTGAAAGTATATACTCTTAAAGCTTCAATGGATTTGTAGGTTATAGATGCTCCATATAAAAAATGGCTGGACACAGAACAATGCAAATGTAGTTAACATTAATTAACTATACACTTAATAGGTAAGATGATACATGGTTATGTTTTTTAATACAATTTTTTTAAACAAATTTATTTTTATTTTTACTTATTTTTTTTTTAACAACAGGGTCTCAGTCACCCAGGCCAGAGTGTAGTGGTGGGATTCTAGCTTCCTGCAGCCTCAAACTCTTGAGATCAAGTGATCCTCCTGCTTCAGCCTCCCAAGTAGCTGGGACTGTGGGTATGTGCCACTATATCCAGATTAATTTTCTTTCTTTTTTTTTTTTTAGAGAGAATCTCTCTCTCTCTGTCGCCCAGGCTGGAGTACAGTGGCACGATCTCAGCTCACTGCAACCTCCACCTCCCGGGTTCAAGCAATTCTGTCTCAGCCTCCCCAGTAGCTGGGATTACAGGCACCCACCACACACCCAGCTAATTTTTATATTTTTAGTAGAGACAGTGTTTCACCATGTTGGCCAGGCTGGTATCGAACTCCTGACCTCAAGTGATCTGCCCGCCTCAGCCTCCCAAAGTGCTGCAATTACAAGCATGAGCCACCACACCTGGCCTAAGCCAAATTTAATGTTTACAACAAAAAGTGTACAGATTTCCAATATCACTCTTTATAATACTACCAACCCACTTGTTCTGACCAAAGAAAACTTGTGCAACAGTATCTGCTTTGCTTTATGCTGTGGTTTCATGCCACTTACCAGTTTATGCAGATTAATTTTAAAATTCTATTTTCTTCCTTCCCCTCCTTCCAAGACAGGCCTTGTTTACAAATATGATCAAACTCTCAACCTGATCATTGATAAAATGTAAAATAAAACCATATTCAAGAAAATCCCCTGAAGAAATCTACTCCTCATTACCCTTCAGATAGAATTTAACAGCACAGGCCAGGCACGGTGGCTCACGCCTGTAATCCCAGCACTTTGGGAGGCCGAGGCAGGCGAATCACAAGGTCAGGAGATTGAGATCATCCTGGCTAACATGGTGAAACCCCGTCCCTACTAAAAATACAAAAAAAAAAATTAGCCAGGCATGGTGGCGGGCACCTGTAGTCCCAGCTACTCAGGAGGCTGAGGCAGGAGAATGGTGTGAAACTGGGAGATGAAGTTTGCAGTGAACCGAGATCGCGCCACTGCACTCCAGCCTGGGCGACAGAGCAAGACTCTATCTCAAAAAAAAAAAAAAAGAAAAAAGAATTTAACAGCACAAATACAAAACTAGATTCAGATATTTAAACCAGGTTTTCTCACTTACCTTGTGATATAAGGACAAGTCTTCCTGGGATCAATAAAGGTTGAATCATTTTTCTCAAAGGAACACATTACTGTCTTATTACAGAAAAAGCAATTAACAAAAAAGGCTCAGGCCAGGTGCAGTGGCTCACACCTGTAATCCCAACACTTTGGGAGGCCAAGGCGGGTGAATCACCTGAGGTCAGGAGTTTGAGACCAGCCTGGCCGACATGATGAAACCCATCTCTACTAAAAATACAAAAATTAGCTGGATATGGTGGCACATGCCTGTAGTTCCCAGCTACTCAGGAGGCTGAGGCAGGAGAATTGCCTGAACCCAGAAGGCGGAGGTTACAGTGAGCCAACATTGCACCACTGCACTCCAGCCTGTGCCACAGAGTGAGACTCCGTCTCAAAAAAACAAGGCTCAGGAAGTCATGTTTACTAACCAGTATTCCATACCTAAGGTATACATAAATTAACAGGATATAGAACCCTTTCCACATCTTCAGGCACCTCCCCTGTCCTCCAGAAACATTTCCAGGCATTCTACAGTCTGTTCCTAAGCTGGCTCTTCATGTAATAATAGTTAGCACTTTCTTTTAATGTTTCTTTTTAATTAAAAAATACTAAGCTGTGTGTATTTCCCTACTGCCAATTATGAGGAGAAGTAGCTTTATTTCATTTCTGGCTTTCGCCTTTTCTCTTTGACCCTTAAAGGTCTCTATTATGTTTATACTGTTATTGGTAAAGTGGATAGTTTCTTTTTTTGTTTTTGTTGTTGTTGTTGTTTGTACAGGGTCTCACTCTGTCACCCAGGCTAGAGTGCAATGGCAGGATGATGGCTCTTTGCAGCCTCCACCTCCCGAGCTCAAGTGATCCTCCCACCTTAGCCTCCCAAGTAGCTGGGACCACAGGCGTGCATCACCACACCTGACTATGTGTTTTTATGTTTTTATAGAGTCTCCCTATGTTGCCCAAGCTAGTCTCGAACTCCTGGCTTCAGGTGATCCTCCTGTCTCTGCCTCCCCCTCCCAAAATACTGGGATTACAGGCGTGAGCCACCATGCCTGGCAGTGGATATTTGCTATTTGTGAATTCCCCTTTAGTACTGTCCGCTTAAGAGTAACTTGAAAGTATAACAAATGGGCTGGGCGCGGTGGCTCAAGCCTGTAATCCCAGCACTTTGGGAGGCCGAGACGGGTGGATCACAAGGTCAGGAGATCGAGACCATCCTGGCTAACACGGTGAAACCCCGTCTCTACTAAAAAATACAAAAAAACTAGCCGGGCGTAGTGGCGGGTGCCTGTAGTCCCAGCTACTTGGGAGGCTGAGGCAGGAGAATGGCGTGAACCCGGGAGGCGGAGCTTGCAGTGAGCTGAGATCCGGCCATTGCACTCCAGCCTGGGCGGCAGAGCGAGACTCCGTCTCAAAAAAAAATAAAAAAATAAAAAAAATAAAAAAAAAAAAAAGAAAGTATAACAAATGAAATGTGTTGGCCGGGCGCGGTGGCTCAAGCCTGTAATCCCAGCACTTTGGGAGGCCGAGGCGGGCGGATCACGAGGTCAGGAGATCGAGACCATCCTGGCTAACATGGTGAAACCCCGTCTCTACTAAAAATACAAAAAACTAGCCGGGCGTGGTGGCGGGCGCCTGTAGTCCCAGCTACTCGGAGGCTGAGGCAGGAGAATGGCCTGAACCTGGGAGGCGGAGCTTGCAGTGAGCCGAGATCGCGCCACTGCACTCCAGCCTGGGTGACACAGCGCGAGACTCCGTCTCAAAAAAAAAAAAAAAAAAAAAAAAGAAATGTGTTAAATTGTAAAGGACCATTCTACTTAATAAAGACCAGAAACGGAAGGGAGGGGGTGTTCCTCATCAACAGGTCAAAAACATAACACGGGAATCTTTATAGGCAGAGCAATGTTTCCTTGTTTAAATCGTTGGCCAGGTGCAGTGGCTCACACCTATAATCCCAACACTTTGGGGGCCAAGAGGAATGCTTGAGCCCAGGAGTTTGAGGCCCACCTGAGCAACATAGGGAGACTCAGTCCCTAGAATAAATTTTAAAAATTAGCTGAGTGTGGTGGCGCATGCCTGTGGTCCCAGCTACTTGAGAGGCTGAGTTGGGAGGATTGCTTGAGCCCAGCAGGTCATGGCTATAGTGAGCCATGATCGTGCCACTACACTTCAGCCTGGGTCACAAAGTGAGATCCAGTCTCAAAAAAAAAATCATAATAAGTTTTTAAAAATAAATCTTTTGGCTGGGTATGATGGCTCACACCTGTAATCCCAACACTTTGGGAGGCTGAGGCAGGCGAATGACCTGAGGTTGGGAGTTCGAGACCAGCCTGACCAACATGGAGAAACCCCGTCTCTACTAAAAACACAAAATTAGCCAGGCGTGGTGGCATATGCCCGTAATCCCAGCTACTCGGGACACTGAGGCAGGAGAATCGCTTGAACCCAGGAGGTGGAGGTTGCAGTGAGCCAAGATCATGCCACTGCATTACAGCCTAGGCAACAAGAGCAAAACTCTATCTCAAAAATAAATAAATATAAATAAATATTTTATTAAAAGCAGTTAAACCATTTGTAATTATTAGAAGCAGTGTTAAAATACTGATGAAAAAACATAAAGCTGGGCAGTTCTAAATGATCACATATTCTGCATTCAATATTTAAATATGTATTCATCTGTGCAAATCAGACCATTTTTTCCTCTTCTTTATGGAATACAAGGGCCACACTATCAACAGAACATTAGAAAGATTAATAGGCCGGGCGCGGTGGCTCAAGCCTGTAATCCCAGCACTTTGGGAGGCCGAGACGGGCGGATCACGAGGTCAGGAGATCGAGACCATCCTGGCCGACACGGTGAAACCCCGTCTCTACTAAAAAATACAGAAAACTAGCCGGGCGAGGTGGCGGGCGCCTGTAGTCCCAGCTACTCGGGAGGCTGAGGCAGGAGAATGGCGTGAACCCGGGAGGCGGAGCTTGCAGTGAGCTGAGATCCGGCCACTGCACTCCAGCCTGGGCGGCAGAGCGAGACTCCGTCTCAAAAAAAAAAAAAAGAAAGATTAATACCTGCAGCCGGGCACGGTGGCTCAGGCCTGTAATCCCAGCACTTTGGGAGGCTAAGGTGGGCGGATCACGAGGTCAAGAGATGGAGACCATCCTGGCCAACATGGTGAAACCCCGTCTCTACTAAAAATACAAAAATTAGCTGAGTGTGGTGGCACACACCTGTAGTCCCAGCTACTTGGGAGGCTGAGGCAGGAGAATCGCTTGAACCTGGGAGGCAGAGGTTGCAGTGAGCTGAAATCGTGCCACTGCACTCCAGCCTGGCGAAAGAGCAAGACTCTGTCTCAAAAAATAAATAAATATATAAATAAATAAATATATAAATAAATAAATAAAGATTAATCCCTGCAGAGCGAGAAAGAATTTATTTATCACCACGAGAAAATATTTTTCTTAGAAATGACAGACTAGGCCGGGCGCGGTGGCTCAAGCCTGTAATCCCAGCACTTTGGGAGGCCGAGACGGGCGGATCATGAGGTCAGGAGATCGAGACCATCCTGGCTAACCCAGTGAAACCCCGTCTCTACTAAAAAATACAAAAAATTAGCCGGGCGAGGTGGCGGGCGCCTGTAGTCCCAGCTACTTGGGAGGCTGAGGCAGGAGAATGGCGTGAACCCGGGAGGCGGAGCTTGCAGTGAGCTGAGATCCGGCCACTGTACTCCAGCCTGGGCGACAGAGCCAGACTCCATCTCAAAAAAAAAAAAAAAAAAAGAAATGACAGACTATTATTCACTAATTATTGACCACCTACACAAAGCTAAGCACTGGGAATATGTAATAAATACATATGTGTGTCCTGCCCTCAAAATGCCTTACAGAAACCCCAAACTTCTCTTCTTTTTTTTTTTTTTTTGAGATGGAGTCTCACTCTGCTGCCCAGGCTGGAGTGCAATGGCGCAATCTCGGCTCACTGCAACCTCCACTTCACGGGTTCAAGCGATTCTCCTGCCTCAGCCTCCCGAGTAGCTGGGACTACAGGTGCATGCCACCATGCCCCGCTAATTTTTTTTTTGGATTTTTAGTAGAGACAGGGTTTCACTGTGCTAACCAGGATGGTCTCGATCTCCTGACCTCACGACCCACCCGCCTCAGCCTCCCAAAGTGCTGTGATCACAGGCGTGAGCCACCGCACCCGGGTTCTTTTTTTTTTTTTTTTTTTTTTGAAACGTAGTCTCGCTCTGTCGCCCAGGCTGGAGGGCAATGGCACGCTATCTCGGCTCACTGCAACCTCCACCTCCCGAGTTCAAGCAATTCTCCTGTCTCAGCCTCCCAAGTAGATGGGATTACAGGCACACGTCACCACACTCGGCTAATTTTGTGTATTTTTAGTACAGACGGGGTTTCACTGTGTTCCCCAGGCTGATCTCGAACTCCTGAGCTCAGCTGATCCACCGGCCTGGGCCTCTCAAAGTGCTAGGATTACAGGCGTGAGCCATTGCGCCCGGCCCACTTCCCTTTTACAATATGGAATTGATGAAATGGTTTCAGGTTCAGGTAAGATTGTGTGAATACCTACTGATCATGTAATTAACTAATACTCTCACTCAAAATTTAAATTCAACTGGCAATAGACTACAAAGAAATTCAGGCCAGGCGCAGTGGCTCACACCAATAACCCCAGCACTTGGGGAGCCTAAGGCAGGAGGATCACTTATGCCAGGAACTCAAGACCACTCAGGGCAACATGGCGAGACCCCGGTTTCTACAAACAACAACAACAACAAAAACACTAGCTGGGCATAGTGGCATGTGCCTGTAGTCCCAACTACTCAAGAGACTGAGGAGGGAGGATCAGTTGAGCCCAGGAGGTTAAGGCTGCAGGGACCTGTGATCGCACCACTGCACTCCAGCCTGGGCGACAGAAGGAGCCCCTGTGTTTTAAAAAAAAAAAAAAGAAAGAAGGAAAAGAAATTCAAACTACTCTTGCTATGGAATAGTATTTTATTTGTCCTCAGATTTTCACCAAAAATTTAGAATTTTTTAAAGAACTGGATGAGGGATGATCTAATCAAATGTATCAATCACCTCTACACTTCCCGGGCAAAACAAAAATGATCAACCATTTATAGGCAGCTTCAAGAGTGGAAAACTCTTGCGTATCATATTTTATTTTATTTTTATTTATTTATTTATTTTGAGACGAAGTCTTGCTCTGTCATCCAGGGTGGAATGCAATGGCACGATCTCGGCTCATGCAACCTCTGCTTCAGCCTCGAGAGTAGTCGGCACTACGGGCACCCACCACCACGCCCAGCTAATTATTGTATTTTTAGTAGAGACGGGGTTTCATCATGTTGGCCAGGCTGGTCTCGAACTCCTGACCTAAGATGATACGCTCGCCTCGGCCTCCCAAAGTGCTGGGATTACACGCGTGAGCCACCAAGCCCGGCCCCGTATCATATTTTAAATAACACACTCAACCACGCTCATCTGGGCTCAGGAAGAAGTCGGGTCACAAAGTCATTAGTTTCCCAAGATTCTTGGAATCTCCTATTCGGTACAAATGGAACCAAAAGACGCCAAACCGAAGTATTTTACTGAGTTACGCTGGAGCAACGTAAATAAACTCAATCTATTGAATTATACCAAAAACAAAATTGCAACCAATCAAGACAACTTAGGTCTCAAGGCTAAGGCAACAGCACCACCTCGAAATTCTCTCCTGGAAACGCTAAATCTCGGTGTGGCTGTTTAGGAAAGAACACCCTGTGGAAATAAAGTCATGATGTCCTGGACTACAGATCCGTCTCACATCTGCTCCTTAGTTGTTCAACTTGGAAGAAGAAAATCTATCGCGTAGAGTTGTCATTATAGGCTAAGCTCAATGCTAGCTTTAAATGGATTGTCTTATTCAATCTTGACTCTTGGAAATAGGCATCCTCATGTCCCTTTGCAGATGAAGAAACTGAAGTCGAGACCAGGTTTAAAAACTGGCCCAAGGACTCAACACCATTTCCAATTGACACTCAAATCCTTGCTCGGACCTGAATGCACTAAGTGCCTTGGGGAAGATGTGAAAAGCTGTGTGTTACAGTGAGGAATTCGCTAAACAGCCCTGGTCTTCCGTTTCCTCGCCATCAAGAGGAGTCTCGGCGCCAAGGCGATCAGCGCTGCCACCCCAGCTGGACGTCCGCAGCCAGCGCAGCGGGCGGAGCCCCCTCGGGCAGCGGCAGGACGGAGTGGGGGGCTTGGCTGGAGCCCAGCGCCGAGGCCCTACCCCCGCGCCTCAGCCCCTGCAGGCGCGACGGTGAGAAACGCCATGGGAGAAGGAAACAAAGCCCGAACCGTGCGTCACCATGACCCAAGGCAAAGGCGGCAGGACTAACATCCCAAGGCCGCGTTTCCCAGGAAACTGGACCAAACTCAGCTCACCTCCGGCCGGATTCGCGGGCTGGTACCTCCCCTTCACTCTGTGCCTCAGTCGCCATCTTCGTCAGCAAACTTCTTTCACCGCCCCACTTTAGTCCCGCCCCCACATATTTGGATTGGCTAATATGTTTTCACCTCTTCCGTGCGATTGGATGACTCGACCGCCCCTCCTCAACCTGAACTGTTTAATATGTTATTGGTCTATTCAAATGACTAACCGTCATTGGTCGTTCCCAGCTCTGGCGGAAAAAAAAGGAAGGGGCGGGGAAGACTACCCAGCCCCGAGGCCTGCCGGGAGTTGTAGTTTCTCATTTTGATGACCCCCCCCCTCCGATTCCACAGACTTTTAGGTTCAAGTCAGAAATCATCAGCCTATGCTCAAATTTTGCCCTGATATGTAAATCACGGAATTATAGAACTGTCAACTTTGAAAGTGCCTCATCACGTTCTAAAATTCAAGACTCCGTACCCTGTATCTCAGCATCACACAGTATACACAATAACAAACCTACTCGTGTACCCCCTACATTTAAAATAAAAGTTGAAAATAAATAATTTTTTACAATTTTTTTTTTATTTTTTATTTTTCTGTTGAGACAGGGTTTCACCATGTTGCCCAGGCTGGTCTCGAACTCCTGAGCTTAAGCAGTCCTCCCACCTCAGCCTCCCAAAGTGCTGGGATTACAGGCATGAGCCACCGCACCTGGCCATAAATTAATTAATTAATTTAATTTAATTTAATGCAAGACTCATTCTCTGTCTTGACCCGGAGAGAAATCCCTCAAGCACAGGCAGGGAGTGGCAACCTAGAAGTACTTGCTTTTTTTTTTTTTTTTTTTTTTTTTTTTTTTTG
>NC_037677.1:93757784-93772226 GCF_003255815.1 Theropithecus gelada
GTGGAGTGCAGTGGCCGGATCTCAGCTCACTGCAAGCTCCGCCTCCCGGGTTCACGCCATTCTCCTGCCTCAGCCTCCGGAGTAGCTGGGACTACAGGCGCCCGCCACCTCGCCCGGCTAGTTTTTTGTATTTTTTTAGTAGAGACGGGGTTTCACCGTGTTAGCCAGGATGGTCTCGATCTCCTGACCTCGTGATCCGCCCGTCTCGGCCTCCCAAAGTGCTGGGATTACAGGCTTGAGCCACCGCGCCCGGCCTAGAAGTACTTGCTTTTAAACGTATAGTTCAAAGCCTTCTTTCTTCAGATACTCAGCATAGCCCCAGCCATAGGTCATTTCTTTCTTCCTTTCTTTCTTTCCTTTTTTTTTTTTTTTTTTTTTAGACAGGGTCTCCCTCTGTCTCCCAGGCTGGATCGCAGTACAATATTGCAGCATACCACCACACAGGGCAAATTTTTGTACTTTTTGTAGAGACAGGGTTTCACTCTGTTGGCCAGGCTGGAGTCGGTCATTTCTGCTTCAATACACCCACTCCCTTCCAGCTTCCCAGAGAACCCACAGAGTTTGCCTCTGTGATATGAACCATGGAACCAAAAGCTGCATGACTTTGTCCCAAACTAAACTTTAATCCTCAGTGGTAGGAGTAACCATAATTATCCTTGTCCTCCCTGCAGCACACACTTCTCCTACGGATTAATTGAGGCAACATATGTGAGAACATTGTAAATTTTGAGCATTGTTGGTTTTTTTTTTTTCCCCCATATTGTTTTCCTATGCTGGACTTTTCTAGGAAATTTCTGTATTGATCCTTCTGATGTCCTGCCACCTGGGGCTCTCCCTGCACTCTGCCTCCTTTTTACTAAACTGTACTGCACATGCTTCACTTTCTCAACTGTCTCAGGGCCTTTGTATGTGTTGCTTTTTCTGGCTAGACCATTTTTCCACTTTTTTGGCTTTCAGGTCAAAACTTAAATGTCACTGACTCAAAGACCTCCCATGACGCCCATTGTATAAATCAATTCCCTCAGTAAACTTTCACAAAGAACTCTGTACTGTTCTTTCACAGTTCACATCACAACTCACAATTACATAGTAGTTTGTGTGACTATTTTTTTCATGTGAGGGTTCCCAGCTAGGCTTCCTGCCACAAGTGGGCAGAAACTATATTTATTTTGTTCCCCACAGTGTCTGGCACATAATGGCTGTCCAATAAATATTTTTTGAAAAATATAAGCAAGTCCTCAAACTATTATATCCAAATAAAAAATCAAATCACGGGCTGGGCGCAGTGGCTCACGCCTGTAATCCCAGTACTTTGGGAGACTGAGGTGGGTAGATCACGAGGTCAAGAGATCGAGACCATCCTGGCCAACACGGTGAAACCCCGTCTCTACTAAAAATACAGAAATTAGCTGGTCGTGGTGGCGCTTGCCTCTAGTCCCAGCTACTCAGGAGGCTGAGGCAGGAGAATTGCTTGAACCCAGGAGGCGCAGGTGCAGTGAGCAGAGAGTGCCATTGCACTCCAGCCTGGTGACAGAGTGAGACTCCGTCTCAAAAAAAAAAAAAAAAAAATCAAATCACATATTCTAATATATTTTTTTCAATTGATGAATTAATACTAAAAGTTTGATAAGGGCTAGATGCAGTGGCCTACACCCATAATCCCATCACTTTTGGAGGCTGAGGCAGGAGGATCACCTGGGCCCAGGAGTTCAAGGTTAAAGTGAGCTATGATTGTGCCACTGCACTCCAGGCTGGGTGATAGAATGAGACCCTTTCTCTAAAAAAACAAAATAAAAGTTTGATAAATGTGTCCAAATAAACTTGCATTTAGTCTGATGTTTTTTATGTTTTTTGTTTGAAACAGAGTCTCACTCTGTTGCCCAGGATGGAGTGTAGCGGCATGATCTCCACTCACTGCAACCTCTGCCTCCGAGTTCAAGCAATTCTTCTGCCTCAGTCAGCCAAGTAGCTGGGATTACAGGTGTGTCCCACCATGCCCGGCTAATTTTTGTATTTTAGTAGAGACGGGTTTTGCCATGTTGGCCAGGCTGGTCTTGAACTCCTGAACTCAAGTGATCTACCCGCCTGGGCTTCCCAAAGTGCTGGGACTACAGGTATAAGCCACCACGCCCGGTCTTATTTAGTTTGATGTTTAACAAATCATGTTTATTGAGCAAATACATGAAAAGAAACATAAAATTTAGCAAACGTATCAGTGAAATTTTTCATTGAACCCCAGATAGCCTTAGAAAATCCAGATGGGATCACTTGAGCCCAGGAGACTGAGGCTAGAGTGAGCATGTTCATTCCGCTGCACTCTACCCTGACAGAGCAAGACCCTGTCTCAAAAAAAAAAAAAAAAAAAAAAAGAGGCCAAGTGTGGTGGCTCACGCCTGTAATCCCAGCACTTTGGGAGATCGAGGCAGATGGATCACTTGAGATCAGGAGTTCAAGACCAGCCTGGCCAAAATGGTGAAACTCCATCTCTACTAAAAATACAAAAAAATAGCCAGGCATGGTGGCACACACCTGTAATCCCAGCTACTCGGGAGCCTGAGGCAGGAGAATCACTTGAATCACTTGAATCCAGGAGGCAGAGGTTGCAGAGTGCCACTGCACTCCAGCCTGGGCAACAGAGTGAGACTCTGTCAAAAAAAAAAAAAAAAAAAGGCCAGGGAAGGTGGCTCACACTTGTAATCTCAGCACTTTGGGAGGCCGAGGTGGGTGGATCACCTGACGTCAGGAGTTCCAGACTAGCCTGGCAACATGGTGAAACCCCGTCTCTACTAAAAATACAAAAATTAGCCAGGTATGGTGCTGCACGCCTATAATCCCAGCTACTCGGGAGGCTGAGGCAGGAGAATCTCTTGAACCCAGGAGGCGGAGGTTGCAGTGAGCCAAGATCATGCCACTACACTATAGCTTGGGCAATAGATTGGGGCTACGTCTCAAAAAAAAAAAGAAAGAAAGAAAGAAACAAGAAAATCCAGGTTGCGTCAACTGCTATATATACAAAGCAAGGAACCCAAGGCTCAAATTCTGCCCTTCCCTCAAAATAGGAACTAGTTTTGTTTCTAGTCCCATGATACCCAGCACATGGATTGATTGACTGATTGAATGAAATTGATGCTTTCACAAAAGAAAAACTGTTTAAAACTTTAAAGTATTACCACTGCAACTAGGAGGAACGCCACAAAACTATATTTCTGGTTCACTTGTTTTGATGAAAACTCTCACTTTTTTTTTTTTTTTTTGAGATGGAGTCTCGCTCTGTTGCCCAGGCAGGAGTGCAGTGGCATGATCTCAGATCACTGCAAACTCCATCTCCCAGGTTCAAGCAATTCTCCTGCCTCAACCTCCTGAGTAGCTGAGACTACAAGCACCCACCACCATGCCTGGCTAATTTTTGTATTTTTAGTAGAGACGGAGTTCGCCATATTGGCCAGTCTGGTCTCGAACTCCTCACCTCAGGTGATCTACCCACCTGGGCCTCCCAAAATGCTGGGATTACAGGCATGAGCCACCACACCTGGACGAATCATATGTTTATATAATGTTTGGGAAAATACAGCACAGTAGTTAAAAGCATGGACTCTGGAGTTAATAAATCCAAGTTCAAATCCTGGCTCCAGAGTTTCTAGCTGTGTGACTCTGGACAAGTTACTTGACTTTCTGATTCCATTTCTTCTTCTGTAAAATAAGGATAGTAAGTCTCACAAGGGTATAGTGAAGAGTAAATAAGATAATTTCTGAAAAGCTGCTTGGTAGCACTGTGTCTAGAACATACTAAGATTAGACCAATGTTGGAGACGACATGATGAATATTAAGAATGCTAAACTCAGGCCGGGCGCGGTGGCTCAAGCCTGTAATCCCAGCACTTTGGGAGGCCGAGACGGGCGGATCACGAGGTCAGGAGATCGAGACCATCTTGGCTAAGAGGGTGAAACCCCGTCTCTATTAAGAAATACAAAAAACTAGCCGGGCGAGGTGGCGGGCGCCTGTAGTCCCAGCTACTCGGGAGGCTGAGGCAGGAGAATGGCGTGAACCCGGGAGGCGGAGCTTGCAGTGAGCTGAGATCCGGCCACTGCACTCCAGCCTGGGCGACAGAGCGAGACTCCGTCTCAAAAAAAAAAAAGAATGCTAAACTCAGCCGGGCGTGGTGGCTCACACTGGTAATCCCAGGACTTTGGGAGGCCGAGGTGGGTGGATCACAAGGGTGATTACAGTTGATTACAGTGTAATCAATTACTCTAGAGAGAAAAGTGTTTCTCCTCAAAACCAACTGTTCTGCTGTGACTTCTGATTAAAAGCAAGTATCATCGCTGAGCGCTGTAAAAACACAAACTCAGCTGACAAGCCTTTGTTTCTGCAAGGGTGTCATGACTTCCCTGAAGTCATCCTTGCTCTCTATTTAGGTACAGATTGTCAGCCTGGTGATAAGTGTGTACAGCATGAATTGAAGACAGTTCAGAAAGTTATCTTGTTTTCAACAGCCTAGTTCAACAAAAGGTCACAGAAAGGTGGCCCCAGCCCTCAAGCAGTTTACAGTAGATTCAGGGAGACAAAATGAACACATATAAGTCACATACCACAGAAGATAGTTTAGAATTACAGGGGCTGGGTGGGGGCTAAATATCAAAGTAGGGAGCAGACTCCTAGGAATTCAAAAGTGTGGAGAAGGGAAGAAGCCAAGACTGTCAGGAGGGTTTAGGATCAAGCCCATGGACTTGAGTCTGCCATGAATGTCACAACAACTCCATCTACGTACCCCACAAGACTGCGAGCTTTGGGGGCAAAAGTGGTGTTCTAACCATCTTTGTTTTTCCAGGCCCTAGCCTCCATGGCAAGGAAAAAGGGAGGGAGGAAAGCTGGGAAGTAAGTCAACAAAGGAACATATTGGAAAAGGAAGAAAATGAAGATCTGCCCCTGACCCCACCTCTAACTTCACCCTTCAACAGTGCAGATGACTCGCAGCCCTTGATGCATCTTTGTGTTTTATACTTTTGTTCTAGCTCTGCCCTCTGTTTAAATTAAAACAAGACTTTTTTTTTTTTTTTTTTTTTGAGATGAAGTCTTGCTCTGTCGCCCAGGCTGGACTGCAATGGTGCAATCTCAGGTCACTGCACTGCAACCTCTCCCTTTCAGATTCAGGTGATTCTCCTGCCTCGGCCTCCCTAGTAGCTGGGACTATGAGTGCGCACCACCACGCCCGGCTAATTTTTATATTTGTAGTAGAGACAGAGTTTTACCATGTTGGCCAGGCTGGTCTTGAACTCCTGACCTCAAGTGATCCACCCGCCTTGGCCTCCCAAAATGCTGGGATTATGGGCATGAGCCACCGAACTGGGCCCAAAGCAGGAAATTTTGATGCCCGCATCAAAATACAAAAGCATCATGTGCACAATAAACATTTCTGAGCCTTGTATCGCTTTCTAATCTTGTTAGGGATGGGGTGAGGGTGCCTACTAAATATCTTTTAAAAAATGAAAATCTAGGCTGGGCGTGGTGGCTCACGCCTGTAATCCCAGTACTTTGGGAGGCCGAGGCTGGCGGATCACGAAGTCCGGAGATCGAGACCATCCTGGCTAACATGGTGAAACCCCGTCTGTACTAAAACGCAAAAAATTAGCTGGGTGTAGTGGTGGGCACCTGTAGTCCCAGCTACTGGGGAGGCTGGTGCAGGAGAATGGCATGAACCTGGGAGGCAGAGCTTGCAGTGAGCCAAGATCATGCCACTGCACTCCAGCCTGGGTGACAGCGCGAGACTCCGTCAAAAAAAAAAAAAAAGAAAGGGCCGGGCGCGGTGGCTCAAGCCTGTAATCCCAGCACTTTGGGAGGCCGAGACGGGCGGATCACGAGGTCAGGAGATCGAGACCATCCTGGCTAACACAGTGAAACCCCGTCTCTACTAAAAATACAAAAAATTAGCCGGGCGTAGTGGCGGCGCCTGTAGTCCCAGCTACTCGGGAGGCTGAGGCAGGAGAATGGCGTAAACCCGGGAGGCGGAGCTTGCAGTGAGCCGAGATCGCGCCACTGCACTCCAGCCTGGGGGCAACAGAGCGAGACTCCGCCTCAAAAAAAAAAATAATAATAATAATAATTTTAGGCAGAGTGACTACAATGGAGAAAAGGAACTAAGNAAAAAAAAAAAAAAAAAAAAAAAAAAAAAAAAGAAAATCTAGGCTGGACACGGTGGCTCACACCAGCACTTTGGGAGGCCGAGGCAGGCGGGTCACAAAGTCAGGAGTTCAAGGCGGGTCACAAAGTCAGGAGTTCAAGACCAGTCTGGCCAACATGGTGAAACCGTGTCTCTACTAAAAAAAAAAAATACAAAAATTAGCTGGGCATGATGGCGGGCGTCTATAATCCCAGCTACTCGGGAGGCTGAGGCAGGAGAATCACTTGAACCCCAGAGATGGAGGTTGCAGTGGGCTGAGATCACGCCATTGCACTCCAGCCTGGGCAACAAGAGCTAAAATGTAATTTTTCTCCTGTCAAAATAGCCAGTACTCCCACCAAAATATCACGTGGTTACCTGGAATACCAATTGCCTTCTTTCTTTGCTCCCCAACTTGTATTCATTATAAAACCACCTTTGAAATTACCATTTTAATGGCTTTCTTTTCACCTGTTAATATTTCTTTTTTTTTCTACAGACAGGGTCTCACTATGTTGCCCAGGCTGGTCTCAAACTCCTGTCTTCAAGTGATCCTTCCACCTTGACCCTTCAAAGTGTTAGGATTACAGGCATGAGCCACCACATCCAGTCACCTGTTAATATTTAGTGCTTTTCTTTTTTTATTGTTTAATTATACAAGTAATACAGAAAGATATTTTCATTATTTTAAAAACTCAAGTAATATGAATAAAAATTTACCCTTGTCTACATTCTAGTCCCTCTAAGAAACCACTATTTTCAGTTTTATGTGTGTCCTTCCAGATCTTTTTCTATATAATATTTTAACTCAACAAATACTTATTGAATGTCTACTATGTGCCAGACACTGTCCTAGGCCTGGGAATATAGGTATGAACAAATAAAGTCCTTCTCTTTTAGCATTTCACTATAATGGTAGCACACACGTGCATAGAGAAATACATAATTTTGGCTGCGCACGGTGGCTCATGCCTGTAATCCCAGCACTTTGGGAGGCTGAGGTGGACAGATCACCTGAGGTCAGGAGTTTGAGACCAGCCTGGCCAGCGTGGGGAAACCCCGTCTCTACTAAAAATACAAAAATTAACCAGGCGTGGTGGCACATGCCTGTAATCCCACCTACTTGGGAAGGTGAGGCAGGGAGAATCGCTTGAATCCAGGAGACGGAGGTTGCAGTGAGCCGAAATCACACCATTTCACTCCAGCCCGGGCGACAGAGCGACACTCTGTCTCAAAAAAAAAAAAAGGTGTACATAACTTTGTTTTAATTTTTAAATAAAGAGTAATATACTGTAATGTCCTTAGACATGTATTATGGAGATCTTTCCACATCTATGTGCATAGTTCTGCCATTACTTTTTTGAACTGCTGCGTGGTATTCCACATTGTAGATGTTTCTGCATTTATTTAAATCATCCCCTCTAATTGAACATTTATGTATATATCAGGCAAAGTTGCAAGCACTGAAAATGGACTTGCCTAACAGAAACAGAAACTGGATTTGTTGGAAGGAAACTAAACTGAGGAACTGCCTGGAAGAAAAGGGGCGAGAGAGCAGGAAACCCAGCTGAGGTCACGCCATCCAGATCTGTCCACTGCAGCAGGTTCCCCTCCACCGAGTGCCCATTTATCCTGTGGGTTTGTCACTCCCTGGAAAGACGAGAGTCTTGAGTGAGAACGTCTGGCAGGCCGAATGTCTGGCAGGCTAAGCTAAGGCTCATGCCTCCGCTCTGTTGGGAGGAGAGCCTTGCCTCCCACTAGAATTCTCCCTGTGGAGAAAACCCCCAAAGTGGGGAATAATTAAGGGACACACATTTCTTACAATTCATTCTCAATTTTTTGCCTCCCAGGTCTCTTTGTGTACACGACCACATGTTTATTCAGGGCTGGGGCAAAACTTAATGCCCCACGGGTGGATCACCCGAGGTCAGGAGTTCAAGACCAGCCTGGCCAACATGGTGAAACCCCATCTCTACTAAAAATACAAAAAATTAGCCGGAAGGGGTGGCGGGCACCTGTAATCCCAGCTACTCTGGAGGCTGAGGCAGGAGAATTGTTTGAACCCGGGAGGCAGAGTTTGCTGTGAGTCCAGTCGAGATCGTGCCACTGCGCTCCAGCCTGGGCAACAAGAGCAAAATTCTACCTTAAAAAAAAAACCAAAAACTTAATGGCTCAGTCTTCTTCGGACACACCAAAGACTCTAGCATCTACATCATTCCATATGCAGAAAAAAAGAAAACCGTCTTCAGCTTTGCTGTGGAATGCTCTTCGAGACTGACCGCAGGGCCAGAGAGTGGGAAAGGGGACTCAGTGAGGTGAGGGAAGAAGAACCAACTTGGCACTGCTAAAAACGTTCAGTGCTGGAACTCCAGGATAAAAACTCTGGAGGTCACTTTCCCCAGCCAGGAGAACTACAAGCTGGGAAAGGTCACTGGCAGGAAGCTGGCAGAGAGGGTTGAAAGCACAGGCAGTCACAGAGCATTATGATGGGGACTCGGCCATCTCAGGCACTGAGCTCAGTGTCGGGGCTATGGAGAAGGAGTACTGGATACTACACTCACAAGGCTCGCAGACTGGGGCCTGAGGGCAAGGGTGCTATGCCATCTGGGCCACAACAGAGCAAAGGACTGAACTCTCCAAAAGCAAGAAGACAGTCCCAGAAAACAGGCCTGGCATGGGGACCAGGTCTGAGGGAGGCATGGGTGACCCTGAGCCTGGCAGGGTGAGCGGGAAAGCCTGCAAACACACCAAACATTTGAAATCTCCCCGGCTGCTGTGGTTTGAATGTCCAATTTAAAACTCATGTTGTCCAGGTGCAGTGGCTCACACCTGTAATCCTTGCCCTCTGGGAAGCCGAGGCGCGCAGCTCACCTGAGGTCAGGAATTCAAGACCAGCCTGGCCAACTGAGTGAAACCCCACCCCTACTAAAAATACAAAAAAAAACCAAAAAAAACCCACACACATTAGCTGGACATGGTGGCTCGCGCCTGTAGTCCCAACTACTTGGGAGGCTGAGGCAGAAGAACTGCTTCAACCTGGGAGGTGGAGGTTGCACTGAGTCAAGATCACGCCACTGCACTCCAGCCTGGGTGACAGAGCAAGTCTCCACCTCAAAAGAAAAAAAAACTAATGTTGAAAGTTAAGGCCGGGCGCGGTGGCTCAAGCCTGTAATCCCAGCACTTTGGGAGGCCGAGACGGGTGGATCACGAGGTCAGGAGATCGAGACCATCCTGGCTAACACGGTGAAACCCCGTCTCTACTAAGAAATACAAAAAGCTAGCCGGGCGCGGTTGTGGGCGCCTGTAGTCCCAGCTACTCGGGAGGCTGAGGCAGGAGAATGGCGGGAACCCGGGAGGCGGAGCTTGCAGTGAGCTGAGCTGAGATCCGGCCACTGCACTCCAGCCTGGGTGACAGAGCGAGACTCCGTCTCAAAAAAAAAAAAAAAAGAAAGTTAAACCCCAATGTGGCAATATGGAGAGGTGGGTCCTTCATGAATGTATTAATCCATTCACAGATTAATGAATGAATGAATGGGTTAATAATTAGTGGGTTGCCATGGAAGGGGAACTGGTGGCTTTATTTATTTATTTTTATTTAGTTATTTATTTATTTTGAGATGGGGTCCCATTCTGTCACCCAGGCTGGAGTGCAATGGTGCAACTATGACTCGCTACACCCTCAGCCTGGGGCTCAAGCAACTCTCCCACTTCAGCCTCCCAAGTAGCTGGGACTACAGGCAAGCATCATCATGCCCAGCTAATTTTTTTTTTTTTTTTTTTTTTTTTGTAGAAACACGTCTTGCTTTCTTGCCCAGGCTGGTCTTGAACTCCTGGCCTCAAATGATCCTCCCACCTTGGCCTCCCAAAGTGCTGGGAGTACAGGCATGAAGCCACCACACCAGGCCAAACTGGTAGCTTTACAAGAACAGGAAGATAGGCTAGGCATGGTGGCTCACACCTGTAATCTCAGTACTTTGGGAGGTCGAGGCGGGTTGATCACCTGAGGTCAGGAGTTTGAGATCAGCCTGGCCAATATGGTGAAACCCTGTCTCTACTAAAAATACAAAAAGTAGCCAGCTGTAGTGGTAGGTGCCTGTAATCCCAGCTACCCGGGAGGCTGAGGCAGGAGAATCGCTTGAACCTAGGAGGCAGAGGTTGCAGTGAACCGAGATCATGCCATTCCACTCCAGCCTGGGCAACAAGAGCGAAACTCTGTCTGGAAAAAAAAAAAGAAAAGAAAAGGCCAGGCACGGTGGCTCACACCTGTAATCCCAGCACTTTGGGAGACCAAGGTGGGCAGATCACGAGGTCGGGAGATCGAGACCATCCTGGCTAACATGGTGAAACCCCGTCTCTACTAAAAATACAAAAAATTAGCCAGGTGTGGTGGCGGGCACCTGTAGTCCCAGCTACTCTGGAGGCTGAGGCAGGAGAATGGCATAAACCCGGGAGGAAGAGTTTGTAGTGAGCCGAGATCACGCCACTGCACTCCAGCCTGGGCAACAGAGCAAGAGAAAAAAGAAAAAAGAGATGGGGTTTCACCATGTGGCCCAGGCTGGTTTTGAACTCCTGACTTCAGGCAATCTACCCGCCTTGGCCTCCCAAAGTGCTGGGATTACAGTCATGAGCCATGGCACCGAGCCTAATTTATGGTTTTTTTGTTTTTGTTTTTGTTTTTTTTTTGAGATGGAGTCTTGCTCTGTCGCCCAGGCTGGAGTGCAGTGGCGCAATCTTGGCTCACTGCAAGCTCCACCTCCCAGGTTCCTGCCATTCTCCTGCCTCAGCCTCCCTGGTAGCTGGGACTACAGGCGCCCGCCACTACGCCCCGCTAATTTTTTGTATTTTTAGTAGAGACGGGGTTTCACCATGTTAGCCAAGATGGTCTCCATCTCCTGACCTCGTGATCTGCCTGTCTCGGCCTCCCAAAGTGCTGGGATTACAGGCGTGAGCCACCACGCCTGGCCTTTTGTTTTGTTTTGTTTTTGAGACTGAGTCTCACTCTGTTGCCCAGGCTGCAGTGCAGTGGCGCAATCTCAGCTCACTGCAACCTCTGCCTCCTGAGTTCAAGCAATTCTCCTGCCTCAGCCTCCCAAGTAGCTGGGACTACAGGTGCGTGCCACCACAACCGGCTAATTTTTTGTATTTTTAATAGAGGCGGGATTTCTCCATGTTAGCCAGGATGGTCTCGATCTCCTGACCTCGTGATCTGCCAGCCTCGGCCTCCCAAAGTGTTGAGATTACAGGCGTGAGCCACCGTGCCTGGCCTAATTTTTGCATTTTTAATGGAGATGGGGTTTCACCACGTTGGCCAGGCTGGTCTCAAACTCCTGAGCTCAGGTGATCTGCCCACCTCGGCCTCCCAAAGTGCTGGGATTACAGGCGAGAGCCACTACGTCCGGCCAAAAAAAAGCCACAAAAACTAGCTGGGTGCTATGGCTTGCACCTGTAGTCCCAGCTACTCTCAAGGCTGAGGCAGGAGAATTACTTGAGCTGTGGAGGCAGAGGTGTCAGTGAGCTGAGATCACACCATTGCACTCCAGCCTGGGTGACAGGAGTGAAACGCTGTATAAAAAAAAAAAAATCAGAAATAAAGGAAATTGTCCTTCAGCCCCTCAGGCTTAAACATCCCCATCCAGGGATCTACAGTCATTCCCATCCATATGACTTACCTTCTTTCAGAGTTATCAAAAGAGCTGCTTTTGTTCATTCATTTACACTTTAATGTGAATTAAATGCAAAACTACCTCTTCTGAAATATGTGAATTTATTTGTGTATTTGTTTATTTATTTTGAGATGGAGTCTCACTCTGTCCCCCAGGCTGGAGTGCAGTAGCACAATCTTGGCTCACTGAAACCTCCACCTCCCGGGCTCAAGGGATCCTCTTGCCTCAGCCTCCAAAGTGGCTGAGATTGCAGGCACTTGCCAGCATGCCTAGCTAATTTTTATATTTTTAGTAGAGATGGGGTTTCACCATGTTGGTCAGACTGGTCTCGAACTCCTAGTTTCAGGTGATCCACCAGCCTCAGCCTCCCAAAGTATTGGAATTATAGGTGTGAGCTACCACGCCTGGCCTGGAATAAGGACTGCTTCCAATTGTGAAAGAAAATGCTTGTTGCCCAGTTAACATAATTCCACATAATCATTTTGATTAGAAAACCTGCACAACTTCTGCAGAACTCAAGAGCTCTGTCCCCGGCTGCCATTTTACATTTGCTGCATTTCTAGATGTGTTTATATCATTGCTTGAGTGGTGGTGTCTTCTCCCACTGGAGTGTAGCTTCATGACTTAAGAATTTTTCGGCCAGGGACAGTGGCTTCCGGCTGTAATCCCAGGACTTTGGGAGGCCGAGGTGGGCGGATCACCTGAGGTCAGGAGTTTGAAACCAGCCTGACCAATATGCCGTCTCTACTAAATATACAAAAATTAGCCGGGCGTGGTGGCGTGCGCCTGGAATCCCAGCTACTCGGGAGACTGAGACAGGAGAATTGCTTGAACCCGGGAGGCAGAGGTTGTGGGGAGCGGAGATGCGCCATTGCACTCCAGCCTGGGCAACAAGAGAGAAACTTTGTCTCAAAAAAAAAAAGGATATTTTTATTTTAAGGCTAGTCAAGTGACACATTTGGCTTTACTTAGCCAACTATTTGTTGAATGAATAAAGGAACAACTGAATCAAACCAAAGATTCCAGGCCGGGCACGCTGGCTCACGCCTGTAATCCCAGCACTTTGGGAGGCTGATGCAAAAATACAACAATTAGCCAGGCGTAGTGGCGGGCGCCTGTAGTCCCAGCTACTTGGGAGGCTGAGGCAGGAGAATTGGATGAACCCAGCAGGCAGAGGTTGCAGTGAGCCGAGATCGCACCACTGCATACTCCAGCCTGGGCTACAGAACCAGATTCTGTCAAAAAAAAAAAAAAAAAAAAATCCATAGAAACAATGAGATTATTTAGATCTTATGGAAAAAACACATCCTGCCTATATTGGACATAGGATTTTGTTTTGATGCATGCAGCACCTCTGTAGAGGTTCTCTGCTTCCCCATCCTGTCCATGTGTTTTAGGTGACACTGATCCCATTTCTGGCTACAGGAGTGGGCAAGTGACACAGACCTGGCAAATCAGAGGAACCTAACCTCTAGAGTCATGGATCTGACAGTCTAGACCAGCCCAGGTCACTATAGAAAGGAGGTATGTGGCAAGGGCTCACTTGGAGGAACCAAAGAGAGTGGGAGGAAGGAGAGAGGGAGGAACCACTGACTCTTGGTGAGAGCAGAGACAGCTGCATGGAGGAGGTTTGTAGCTGGACTAAGATTTAGATGGGGGGAATTGAGGGAGGGCATTCTCTACACAAAGAGCAGGACCAAATATGGGGTGATAGGAACATGTAAGATGCTTTTGAAAGCTGGCAAGGGCCCAGTTGATAGGAGCAAAAGGTTTATGTGGGAGTGGAGGACAAGATAAAGTTGGAGGCGTGGACCAGGGCCAGCCCCCTGAGAGTTCTGGACACTGTGTTAAGGAGTGGAGGAGTTTACTCCGGAGGCCATGTGGACCTGTTCAGAGGGGAGGCCGTGGGTAACCTGAGCAGGGTTGGGCATTAGGAAGTTGATCTGTCAGAAGAGTGGATTAAAGGGAAAGAGGCTGTGGCTCCAACCCAAGACGTACGAGCCTGGCCAAAAAAACATTAAGGGCATCGGGCAGTGGGACTGAAATAGAACCACCAGCTGAGGCACTGAAGAAAGAATCAGTGTGCCTTGAGGAACATAATAAGGCAAAACTAAAAGACCAGATTCCAGAGACTGGGTTATGGCATCTGGGTAGTGGTTTGAGAAGGGCAGGCTTTGGTATCAATCAAAACTGAGTTTGAATCCTGGCTCTGGCACTAGAAGTTTGTGTAATTCTGGGCACGTTTACTTATTTCTGGGCCTTGGTTTTCTTATCCATGAAAAGGAATAATAGCCGGGCGCGGTGGCTCAAGCCTGTAATCCCAGCACTTTGGGAGGCCGAGACGGGCGGATCACGAGGTCAGGAGATCGAGACCATCCTAGCTAACATGGTGAAACCCCGTCTCTACTAAAAAGTACCAAAAAAAAACTAGCTGGGTGAGGTGGCGGGCGCCTGTAGTCCCAGCTACTCGCGAGGCTGAGGCAGGAGAACGGTGTGAACCCGGGAGGCGGAGCTTGCAGTGAGCTGAGATCCAGCCACTACACTCCAGCCTGGGCGACAGAGCGAGACTCCGTCTCAAAAAAAAAAAAAAAAAAAAAAGAAAAAAATTATATTCAATAAAA
>NC_037677.1:93772269-93781151 GCF_003255815.1 Theropithecus gelada
CTGTCTAAAAAAAAAAAAAAAAAAAGAAAAAGAAAAGGAATAATAATACCAAATTCAGAGGTTTTTGGATGACTAAATGATATAATATCCTTAAAGCAATTTTCAGGGTCCAGGAATAAAATAAATCTCCAATGTAGCTAGTGGGTACAAAGTTTCTTTTGGGAGTGATGCAAATGTTCTAAAATTAGATTATGGTTACACAACTGTGTAAATATCTAAGAACCATTGAGTTGTATACTTTTTTGTGTGTGAGAGGGGTGTCTGGCTCTGTCGGCCAGCCGCCGGAGTGCAGTGGAGCAATCTTGGCTCCACTCCGCCTGCAACCTCCGCCTCCTAGGTTCAAGTGATTCTCCTGTCTCACCCTCCCAAGTAGCTGGGACTACAGGCACACGCCACCATGCCCAGATAATTTTTTTTTTTTTTTGAGACGGAGTCTCTCTCTGTTGCCCAAACTGGAGTACAGTGGTGCGATCTCAGCTCACTGCAACCTCCGCCTCCTGGGTTCAAGCAATTCTCCTGCCTCAGCCTCCTGAGTAGCTGGGATTACAGGTGCACACCACCACACCCGGCTAATTTTTGTATTTTTAGTAGAGATGGGGTTTCACCATGTGGTTCAGGTTGGTCTTGAACTCCTGACCTCATGATCCACCTGCCTCAGCCTCCCAAAGTGCTGGGATTACAGGCGTGAGCCTCCGCGCCCAGCCCCCAGGATTTCTTTAATGTTTCCAGAGTTCTCTGGCTAAAGATTGGTGACACCTCTGTCAAGCAATGTTGACGATCTCAACAAAAGTGATATTCCCACTGTGTTTAATGTGTTTCTGTTTCTTCCGTCTGTTGATGGTTCCTTGAGAGCTTTGATGATCAGGGCAGAGGCAGAAGGCACCACCTCAGTCTGGGCCCATCTTTTCTGAATGTTCAGTTTCACTGTAATCCTCAGGACTCTCCAGTCACCCCTTGCCTTGGCAATGTCATCACCAACCTTTTTTAGAGACAGACCCAGGGGGCCGATCTTGGGGGCCAGTGAAGAAGTGGCACTGACTGCACCCCCAGTGCACCTCAGGTATACAACTTTAATCTTGTTGGGGTCGAACTTCGGTGGCATGGTGGAGGCAGCTGGTGTTGGATGAACCCAGATTCAGGATGACCAAAGAAAGTTGCACCTTGGCCTCTTCCGAGCCAAAAGCTGAATGCAAAAAATGTATTTTTAAAAACAAACAAACAGGGCCAAGCACGGTGGCTCATGCCTGTAATCCCAGCACTTTGGAAGGCCAAGGCAGGCAGATCACCTGAGGTCAGGAGTTCAAGACCAGCCTGGCCAATGTGATGAAACTTCATCTTTACTAAAAATACAAAAAGTTCGCTGAGTGTGGTGGTGCACCTGTGGGAGAATGGCTGGAACCTGGGAGGCGGAGGTTGCAGTGAGCCGAGATCAGGCCACTGAACTCCAGCCTGGGCAACGAGAGCAAAAACTCCATCTCAAAAAAAAAAGATCCAGAGGTAGGCAATCCAGGACCATGTTTGGGACTTTTGAAAGACCCAGGCAACAAAATAAAAGAAAAAGAGACAGGCTGGCCCCCTTCCTCACAGGGTGACTTTACAAAGGTGTCACATAATATGGCCCACTTGGCTGGGCGTGGTGGCTCATGCTTGCAATCCCAGCACTTTGGGAGGCTGAGGTGGGCAGATCACCTGAGGTCTGGAGTTAGAGACCAGCCTGACCAACAGGGAGAAATTCCGTCTCTATTAAAAATACAAAATTAGCCGGGCATGGTGGCAGCATGGCTGTAATCCCAGCTACTTGGGAGGCTGAGGCAGGAGAATCGCTTGAACCCAGGAGGCAAGGGTTGTAGTGAGCCAAGATCGAGCCATCGCACTCCAGCCTGGGCAACAAGAGCGAAACTCCGTCTCAAAAAAATAATAACAANCCCTGGGCAAAAAGAAAGAAACCCCCTCCCAAAAAAAAAAAAAAAAAATATATATATATATATATATATATATATATATATATCCCACTTATATTTCATTGACCAGAATTTAATCACATGGCCCCATTTGGCTGCAAGAGAAGATGACAAATGAGTCTTATGGCTCTGGTACAGCTACAATTTGGGGTTTATTAAAGAGGAGAACAGTTTTTGGGAGGCAAACAGCAGCTTCTGCTATAGCTACTACTTGTGTAACAATGGAGGCAGACTATAAATAAATAAACTATCTTTGAAAAGACACACAACACCTTTTGACTTTTGAACCATGTGGCTGTATTATCTACTCAAATAAGTAAAACTAGAATTTAAAAAAAATACCGAAGCCTAGCAAGATGGTGAGATTTTGTCTCTACAAAACATACAAAAATTATCCAGGCATGGTGGTGAGTGCCTGTAGTCCCAGCTACCAGAGTTCTACCCTAGTCTCCCTAGTAAGGGAGACTGAGGTGGGAGGATCACTGGAGCCTGGGAGGTTGAGGCTGCAGTGAGCCATGACTGAGCCACTGCATTCCAGCCTGGGTGACAGAGTGAGACTGGTCTTAAAAAAAAAAAATACTGAATGATGGTACCCAACCATGTGTCTCCTGACTTACAGCTCTGTCGATACCACAGCTGTCCCAGGCATCCATGTGGACACCATGCTTCTGTGGATCTAAGACTGCCTCCTCTGCAGTGAGCCAAGATCACACCACTGCACTCCAGCCTGGGTGACAGAGCAAGACTCCATCTCAAAAAAAAAAAAAAGAAAAAAAGAAAAAAACACTGCCTCCTCCAGACACCTACAAGCAATCATGTGGCAAGTCTGAGCATCTACTCTTCCATTCCCATTGCCACCCAGGTAGCAAGGATGGCACAGTCCCAGAAATGGGAGCACTAACTGCTTCAGCCTACATGGAGTCATCATCATGGTCCCTGAGACTTGGTCCTAACATGGCCATCTTTTACCTATGATCAACATACCATGAGAGGGCCGGGCACGGTGGCTCATGCCTATTATCCCAGCGCTGTGGGAGGCTGGGCTGAGCAGATCACTTGAGCCCAGGACTTCAAGACCAGACTGGACAACATCACGAAACCCCGTCTCTACAAAAAAAATCGCAAAAATTAGCCGGGTGTGGTGGTGCACACCTATGGTTACAGCTTTGGGAGACTAAGGTGGGAGGATTATTTGAGCACAGGTGGTGGAGGCTACAGTGAGCCATGATTGTTCCATTGCACTCTAGCCTAAGCAACAGAGTAAGACCCTGTCTCAAAAAAATGTGTATATATATATATATATATATATGCATACACACACACACACACAGAGACACACACATACACCCCATGAGAGATTTATTGACCCTTTGTCTTCCCATCTCTTTGTTCTTTTGCAGGGGATAGAGACCGGGTCTCGTTATGTTGACTGGTCTCCAACTCTAGGGCTCAAGTGATACCCCTGCCTCAGCCTCCCAGTGTTGGGATTACAGGCATGAGCCCCGCGCTTGGCCTCTTCACACTTGATTCCTGTTCTAATGGTAGATCTGGCTGCGCCTATCATGACCCAACATCCATCACAGAGGTTCTCAATCACCAAGCTGCCAGCCTGAGCTGTAACCATAAAAAATAATCCCATGCGGCCGGGCGCGGTGGCTCAAGCCTGTAATCCCAGCACTTTGGGAGGCCGAGACGGGCGGATCACGAGGTCAGGAGATCAAGACCATCCTGGCTAACACGGTGAAACCCCGTCTCTACTAAAAAAAAAAATACAAAAAAATAGCCGGGCGTGGTGGCGGGCGCCTGTAGTCCCAGCTACTCGGGAGGCTGAGGCGGGAGAATGGCGTAAACCCGGGAGGCGGAGCTTGCAGTGAGCTGAGATCCGGCCACTGCACTCCAGCCTGGGTGACAGAGCGAGACTCTGTCTCAAAAAAAAAAAAAAAAAAAAAAAAAAATCCCATGCTTCTCTGCCCTTGGTGTTTCTTGGTTTGTGGCAACATGCTTGACATATTGCCACATGGTATTCTCCTCATGTGTCTGTGTCCAAATTTCCTTCTTTTTATACGGATACCAGTCCCTTCATTAGGTCCCACCCTAATCCAGTATGACCTCCTTTTAGTTTGATTACATCCACAAAAATGCTATTTCCAAATAAGGTCACACTCACAGGTTCTGAGTAGATAGAAATTTAGGGGAAGCTACTCAACCCAGTATACTATTCCAGCCTCCAACCTGAGGGCTGCATCCCTCTGAACTATCTTCCTAACCTAGAGACCTTTCTCCTTTTTTAAATGACAAAATATCCTCAGGAAATGCTGTGTTAAATATACTAAAAAAAGGCCGGGCGCAGTGGCTCACCCCTGTAATCCCAGCACTTTGAAAGGCCAAGGCGGGCGGGTTACTTGAGATTAAGAGTTCAAGAACAGCCTGGCCAACATGGTGAAACCCCATCTCTACTAAAAATACAAAAATGAGCCAGGCATTGTGGCAGGTGCCTGTAATCCCAGCCACTCAGGAGGCTGAGGCAGGAGAATCCCTTGAAATCAGGAGGCGGAGGCTGCAGTGAGCCGAGATTGCACCAGATAGCAAAACATTCTACACTGCTCCATCAGTGTTAGCTCCGAAGCCATCTAGTCATTTTAACTACTGGCTTCTAGACCCAACTGTTCTAATTCCCACCCCTACTCCCCACTGTCTAACCGGTGGTTTATCTTTCCTGCCTTGTCAGCAGCTTCAAGACATTTTTAACTTTTGCCTTCCATGGCTTCCTCAGTTGCTAATCTACTGAAATATGTTTATTTTATTTTATTTTTTGAGATGGAATATCACTCTGTCACCCAGGCTAGAGTGCCGTGGCACAGTCTCGACTCACTGCAATCTTTGTCTCCTGGGTTCAAGTGATTCTCCTGCCTCAGTCTCCCAAGTAGCTGGGAATACAGTGGTCTGCCACCACGCTTGGCTAATTTTTTTTTCTTTTTCTTTTTTTTTTTTTAGTAGAGACAGGATTTCACCATGTTGGCCAGGCTGGTCTCGAACTCCTGACCTCAGGTGATCCACCCACCTCAGCCTCCCAAACTGCTGTGATTACAGATACGAGCCGCTGCACCTAGCCTACTGAGAGGTGTTTAATATCTCATTCTCATCTCTTAACACCTCAGTTTGAGTCCCCTAATCTCTCTTTTTTTTTTTTTTTGAGATGGAGTTTCACTCTTGTTGCCCAGGCTGGCATGCAAGGGCGTGATCTCGGCTCACTGCAACCTCCCCCTCCCGGGTTCAAGTGATTCTCCTGCCTCAGCCTCCCAAGTAGCTGGGATTACAGGCGCCCACCACCACACCCAGCTAATTTTGTGTGTATATGTGTGTGTGTGTGTGTGTGTGTGTATGTATGTGTTTTGAGGCGGAGTCTCACTCTGTCACCAGGCTGGAGTGCAGTGGCACGATCTCGGCTCACTGCAACCTCTGCCTCCCAGGTTCAAGCCATTCTCCTACCTCAGCCTCCTGAGTGGTTAGGACTACAAGAGAGTGCCGCCATACTCGGCTAATTTATTTTTTGTATTTTTAGTAGAGACGGGGTTTCACCATGTCAGCCAGGATGGTGTCAATCTCCTGACTTCGTGATCCACCCGCCTCGGCCTCCCAAACTGCTAGGATTACAGGCGTGAGCCACCGCGCCTGGCCGAGTCCCCTAATCTCTTGAATTTTCTCAGTACACATCCCTCTTCCCCAGTCAGCTGAGCCTCCATTTAGAAGGCTGGGAGGCAATGAAAGAACTGGTAAAGAAGCAACCCTGGGGCCAGGCGCGGTGGCCAGGTGTGAGCCACCGCACCCAGCCCAGCCCAATTTCCCCTTTTGTTTTTCTAGACAGAGTCTCACTCTGTCGCCAGGCTGGAGTGCAGTGGCACAATCTCAGCTCACTGCAACCTCCACCTTCCTCCCAAGTTCAAGCGATTCTCCTGCCTCAGCCTACCGAGTAGCTGGGACTACAGGCGTGCGCCACCACGTCCAGCTAATTTTTGTATTTTTAGTAGAGATGGGGTTTCACCATGTTGGCCAGGATGGTCTCAATCTGTTGACCCTCGGGATCTGCCCGCCTCGGCCTCCCAAACTGCTGGGATTACAGGCATGAGTCACCCAATTTCCCCTTTTCTATGGCTTATTGTTTCTAACACTTTATTGTAAAATTTTTCAAACAGCCAACAAAATTGAAATACGCTGTTACCCAGTATCTAGATTCTAGTATTTTTTAAATTGAGATATATTTCACATAACATAAAATTCAACATTTTAAAGTGTACACTTCAATAGTTTTTAGTTCTGTATATTCATTGTGTTGCACAAACATCACCACTAATTTCAAAACATTTTCATAACCCCAAAAAGAAAACTCTTAACCATTAGCTGTTAGTCCTAATTCCCCCCTTCTCCCATCCCCTGGCAACCACTAATCTACCTTCTGTCTCTATGGATTTGTCTATTCTGGATGTTTCATATAAATAGAATTACACAATATGTTGCCTTTCCTGTCTGGCTTCGTTCACTCAGCATAATGTTTTCAACATTCATTCCTTTTGTAGCATGTATCAGTACTTCATTCCTTTTTATGGTGAATAATACTCCATTGTATGAGTATACGACTTTTGATTCATCCATTTATCAGCTGATAAATATTTGGGTTGTTTCCACTTTTTGACTATCATGAATAATGCTGCTATCAACATTTGTGTACACATTTTTTTTTTTTTTTTTTTTTGAGACGGAGTCTCGCACTGTCACCCAGGCTGGAGTGCAGTGGCCGGATCTCAGCTCACTGCAAGCTCCGCCTCCCGGGTTCAGGCCATTCTCCTGCCTCCGCCTCCCGAGTAGCTGGGACTACAGGCGTCCGCCACCCCGGCCGGCTAGTTTTTTGTATTTTTTAGTAGAGACGGGGTTTCACCGTGTTAACCAGGATGGTCTCAATCTCCTGACCTCGTGATCCGCCCGTCTCGGCCTCCCAAAGTGCTGGGATTACAGGTTTGAGCCACCGTGCCCGGCCTTGTGTACACATTTTTATGTGAACATATGTTTTCAATTTTCTCAGGTATATAGCTAAAAGTAGAATTGATGGGTCATATGGTAACATTAACATTTTACTATACATATTTTATCACATATCTACCTATCTAACTATCTTTCTAATCCATCTATATTAATCCTCCTCACATTTTAGTGTACTTTGGAATAAATTGCAAACGTCAGTACACCTCACTCCAAACTCATCAGCATGTCTATTACTAGAATTCAATCTTTCTTTACAATTTATTCTCTTCATATAAAATTTACAATTTTTTTCTTTTTGTTATTTTGTTTTTGTTTTTGTTTTTTTGAGACAGGATCTCTCTCTGTTGCCCAGGCTGGTGTGCAGTGGCACAATCTTGGCTTACTGCAACCTCTGCCTCTTGGGCTCAAGCGATTCTCCTGCCTCAGCCTCCTGAGCAGCTGGGACTACAGGCGTGAGCCACCATGTCCAGCTAATTTTTGTATTTTTAGTAGAGATGGGGTTTCACCATGTTGGCCAGGCTGTTCTCAAACTCCTGACCTCAGCTGATCCACTCACCTCAGCCTCTCAAAGTGTTGGGATTACAGGCGTAAGCCACCGCACCCAGTCTACTCAATGAGTTTTAACACATGCCTAAACCTGTGAAACCCAAATCAAGATATCAAGATTTAGAACATGGGCCGGGCGCGGTGGCTCAAGCCTGTAATCCCAGCACTTTGGGAGGCCGAGATGGGCGGATCACGAGGTCAGGAGATCAAGACCATCCTGGCTAACACGGTGAAACCCCGTCTCTACTAAGAAATACAAAAAATAGCCGGGCGAGGTGGCAGCACCTGTAGTCCCAGCTACTTGGGAGGCTGAGGCCGGAGAATGGCGTGAACCCGGGAGGCCGAGCTTGCAGTGAGCTGAGATCCGGCCACTGCACTCCAGCCTGGGCGACAGAGCGAGACTCCGTCTCAAAAAAAAAAAAAAGATTTAGAACATGTCCACCCTCCTGCAAGTTCCCTCTGTCTATTCAGTGTCAGAGTGTCAGTCCTGCCCCTGCTCTACCTTTTTCAAAGGCAACCAGTCTTCTGATGTTTTCCCCACTGTAAGTTACTTTCCCTCTTCTAGAACTTCATATAAACAGAAACATATGAGGTATATCTGCTTCTATCTGGCTTCTTTCACTTAGCATACTGTTTTTAAGCTTCATTCATGTTACTGCATGCAGCAATATTCAGTCCTCTTTGTTGCTGAACTGTTTTCTGTCATCACCCTGTGTGAATGTGCAATAGGTTGTTTGTCCATTCACCTGTTGATGAACACTTGGGCCATTTCACTTTTGGCTTTTATGAATAAAACTCCTTTGATGTGAGCCAACATCGTGCCACTGCACTCCAGCCTGGGTGAAAGAAGGAGACCCTGTCTCAATTAAAAAGAAAGAAAAAAAAAAAAGGCAGGGCGCGGTGGCTCACGCCTGTAATCCCAGCACTTTGGGAGGCCGAGCAGGTGGATCACCTGAGGTCGGGAGTTTGGGACCAGCCTGACCAACATGGAGAAACCCCATCTCTACTAAAAATACAAAATTAGGCCGGGCGCGGTGGCTCAAGCCTGTAATCCCAGCACTTTGGGAGGCCGAGGCGGGCGAATCACGAGGTCAGGAGATCGAGACCATCCTGGCTAACACGGTGAAACCCCGTCTCTACTAAAAAATACAAAAACTAGCCGGGCAAGGTGGCGGGCGCCTGTAGTCCCAGCTACTCGGGAGGCTGAGGCAGGAGAATGGCATAAATCCGGGAGGCAGAGCTTGCAGTGAGCTGAGATCCGGCCACTGCACTCCAGCCTGGACGACAGAGCCAGACTCCGTCTCAAAAAAAAAAAAAAAATACAAAATTAGCCGGGCG
>NC_037677.1:93781235-93788433 GCF_003255815.1 Theropithecus gelada
GGCTGGGCGCGGTGGCTCACGCCTGTAATCCCAGCACTTTGGGAGGCCGAGGCGGGCGGATCATAAGGTCAGGAGATCGAGACCACAGTGAAACCCTGTCTCTATTAAAAATACAAAAAATTAGCCGGGCACGGTGGCGGGTGCCTGTAGTCCCAGCTACTCAGGAGGCTGAGGCAGGAGAATGGCGTGAACCCGAGAAGCGGAGCTTGCAGCGAGCCGAGATCGTGCCGCTGCACTCCAGCCTGGGCGACAGAGCGAGACTCCGTCTCAAAAAAAAAAAAAAAAAAGAAAAAACGACTAGCAACTAGCAACCTAGGCCGGGCACAGTGGCTCACGTCTGTAATCCCAGCACTTTGGGAGGCTGAGGCAGGTGGATCACCTGAGGTCAGGAGTTCGAGACCAGCCTGGCCAACATGGTGAAACCCCGTCTCTACTAAAAATACAAAAATTAGCCGGGCGTGGTGGTGGGCGCCTGTAATTCCAGCTACTCGGGAGGCTGAGGCAGGAGATTTGCTTGAACCCAGGAGGCGGAGGTTGTAGTAAGTGGAGATGAAACCACTGCACTCCAGCCGGGGCGACAGAGCGAGACTCCCTCTCAAAAACAAACAAACAAAAAAGACTAGCAACCTCCTCCTCTCCAGCAATGCCAACCCCAGTCCAGGCCCCCATCCGCCCAGGATCTCGATCAAGAAACATTAATCCGTGGCCTTTCTTTGCCATTTCCAACTCTGCCACCTCCATCGCACGACAAGGTCCCCTTCCTTCCTTCCCATTCCCGTCAGTTTCCCTAATCTCCGTACAAATCCCTAGCCTGACTCGCTTTCCTTTCCATCCTCACCAGACACCCGCATGCCGGACCTCAAAAGCGCAAACGCTAAAACCCGGTTGAGTTGACGCACGGAGAGAAGGGGTGTGTGGGTCGGTGTGTGTGTGTTACTGTGTGTGTGCTTGTGTGTGGAAGAAACCAACAAGGTCCACGCTAGTGTCCATTTCTGGAAATGCCAATCGCGCCCGACTGCGGGAGCCAGGATCAGGTCCCCAGGGCGCCCTTGCAGACAGCACCCTGAGCGAAGGAGCTCAGAAGGCAGTCCGGCTTCACCCAGACCCCCAGTCCCGCAGAAGCCCCGTCCCCCAGCGGCACAGCACCCCCTCCCCGGCGCGGTGGTAGGGCCCAGCGCGACGTCACCCATTGTTTACAAATCAACCCGAGCCGGCAGGATTCCGGCTCCCGCGGCTGCAGGCGCGCGGCTGGAGTGACTGGCGGGCTCCGGCTTCCGCGTCCGCCACGGCCCCGGCCACGGCCCCGGCCACGGCCCCGGCATCGTCTTCAGCTCCGCGCCCGCTCCGCCGCGGCCCACCGCACTCGCCGGCAGCCGAGCCCCCAGCGACGCCCGCACAGCTCCGGGTGCCCGGACAGGGGGCCATGCCTTGCCGGAGGGAGGAGGAAGAGGAAGCCGGCGAGGAGGCGGAGGGGGAGGAAGAGGAGGAGGACAGCTTCCTCCTGCTACAGCAGTCGGTGGCGCTGGGCAGCTCGGGCGAGGTGGACCGGCTGGTGGCCCAGATCGGCGAGACGCTGCAGCTGGACGCGGCGCAGGACAGCCCGGCCTCGCCGTGCGCGCCCCCGGGGGCGCCGCTGCGGGCCCCGGGGCCCCTGGCTGCGGCGGTGCCGGCGGACAAGGCCAGGCCCCCGGCGGTGCCGCTGCTGCTGCCTCCCGCGTCGGCTGAGACTGTGGGCCCGGCGCCCCCTGGGGTCCTGCGCTGCGCCCTGGGGGACCGCGGCCGCGTGCGGGGCCGCGCTGCGCCCTACTGCGTGGCGGAGCTCGCCACAGGCCCCAGCGCGCTGTCCCCACTGCCCCCTCAGGCCGACTTCGATGGGCCTCCGGGTGCTGGCAAGCAGGGCGTCCCGCAGCCGCTGTCGGGTCCGTGCCGGCGAGGATGGCTCCGGGGCGCCGCCGCCTCCCGTCGCCTGCATCAGCGACGCGGGTCCCAACCAGAAACCCACACAGGCGACGACGACCCGCACCGGCTCCTGCAGCAGCTAGTGCTCTCTGGAAACCTCATCAAGGAGGCCGTGCGAAGGCTTCATTCGCGACGGCTGCAGTTACGTGCAAAGCTTCCCCAACGCCGGCTCCTGGGACCTCTGTCGGCCCCGGTGCATGAACCCCCTTCACCTCGCAGCCCTCGCGCGGCCTGCAGTGACCCTGGCGCCTCCGGGAGGGCGCAGCTCAGAACTGGCGACGGCGTTCTTGTCCCTGGCAGCTAACACGCCCGGGGTGGCCACAGCGCCAGCCTCAGACTGGAGGGCAAGGGGTTCCCCTGAGGGCTGCAATTCTGCTCAGGCTGGTGGAGAACTCTGGCTTTTGGAAGTGGGAGAAAAAAGCTAAAGACGAGGAACAGAAAAATCGCGAATGTTTCGCGGGTAGCTGGGGTTGAGGGCCAAAATATTTGAAATGCAGGACTTGGCCCTATTTAAGGCAGATTTTACAGAGCGCACCCCAAGCTTACAAGTTAGTAGGATTCCTTATTTGGAGTGACCCGACCTAGCCACGGAGCGTGCAGTTCCGCGCAGCCTCTCAGTGCCCTCCAGCCCCGCGACCATGTGGCCACAATCCACGCTTCTCCGTATCGCGGTGCGCCGGAACTACTGAGGATGATGCCAGTTACTTGCTTTACCTTTTCAGGGCTGGCTCCTGATCCACTTTGGGGGAGGGGAACCTGAGTAGATAATTTCAGGGTGCACCCTAATCTGCCAGACTTGAATATTTTCGACACTTAAAAAAACCATCTTGTGTCTTTGGAGGTGCTGCTTAATATCAAACACGCGGTGCCATGAAGGGACCCTTTGAGGGATGAATAGGAGTGAACCCCTGCGCTCTCTTTGTAACTGTCTGCCTTTCTCAGAGTGGTGGGGGAAAGGCTGTACGACACGGGTGGGCACAGGAGGTGGGGGCGGGGGGTATTGAATGGTGATGGAAGGGTAGAGAGGCGCGGAGTGAACCCCACGCGCTCTCTAAAGTGTATTTTCACAGCCGGCCTGCCTCTCCTCGGGTTCAAGGTCACAGTTTCCTGGCCACGCACTGGGTTGCGGGACAGAGTGGCCGGATTCTGCCCGTGCTCTGAGAAGAGCGCAGTGTTTTTTGCAAGTGCTGGAGTCTCCTGAGGACACGCGCGCCGCCACCACCGCGGGTGTGGGAAAGCGCGGACGTGCTGGGCGTCTGCTTCCCTAGGCGACCACCGCCCCTGGCCGTGCTCCGGGCTTTCACGAAAACTCCCGAGACGGAGCCCCGGGTTCCTCCTCTCCCACTTGGCTCTGCTGTCCTACTCAAGCGGGTGGCTCTGGGATCCTGGGGGCCTGGGTTGGGGGCTAGGGAGACGCCATGTGATGGGCACTCCAGGGACACACAGCCTAGCACAGCAGCTTATAATGGGCTCTCTAGGGCCATTTGCAATAACAGCTGCAATTCCCTGGATAGCGGAGTTGATTTCCTCCCTCTGCCCCTCCCCCAGCCATGCCAGCTGGCCTTTGTAAGTGCAGGAAACCGAGTAGAAAATGTGACCCTCCAAATGGAGAAGCTGCAGGCTTTGCCATTGTGAACCATGGTGAAGTGCTTGGAACATACTGTTCACTCACTCTAAAGGCGCTGAGACTGTGCTGTTGTTCTCGTTTTTATAGTCAATGGCTTGTTCATCATCCAGATGTGGCTACTGACATATCTACACTTCGCACCGGAGTGTCTGGAATTGTGGCTATCCTGATTATAGGATTTTAACTTAACCGAAATGCCTGCTTTGAATAAACGTGTTGGGTTTTTTGTTTGGTTTTATTTTATACTTGCCATCGGTGAAAAAGATGTACAGAACACATTTCTCTGATCTCCATAAACATGAAAACACTTGAAATCCCTGTCAGCCTGGCTTGCGGATGGTAATTACAGCGCCTTTGTGTCTGAGCAGCTCACTAGCTAGACAAGGTCTCCGCAGCTGGGTGTGTATTGGAGCTGGCATGAAATTAAATGAAAGTGAGGTCAGGTTTTGGACCAATCCCATTTGTTAAAACCTCAGAGCCTTTTGGATTACTAGTCAGTGATGGAGATGTGTTATAAAGCTGCCTCTATTAGCAAAGGACATCAGATCAGCCAGTCACTGCAGACTGGGAGGCTTATCTTTTTTTTCTTCTTCTTCTTCTTTTCTTTCTACTATGGCCATTAAGTGCACTTGTTCCACAAGGTGGGCCTGAAGGCTGGGGCAGCTCTTGATTAGGGGGCTGCTCACAACATGTGAGCCTGTTGGTAGGAAAGCTGGGTGGAAACTTACAAAAGATTCCTCTCTTTGCCCCTGGCACATTTACACCATTCTGTCCCTAAGCAGTGACATAAAAGCCCATGTCTATCCTTATAGTTCTGACTTACTTCAGTCTGTTCCCTCATGGAAGGAGCTAATTTCCTCCCTCTGAGGAAAGAGTACCCAGATTTTAAGTCCACTTCTAAAGTGGGAAGGGAACCTTGGACAAGTTGCTCTACCTCTGGGGCTTCAGTTTCCTCATCCATACAACTGGGATAATGAACTAAAAGGTAGGCCAGGCCCGATAGCTTACACCTGTAATCCTAGTAGCACTTTGGGAGGCTAAAGTTGAGGACTGCTGGAGCGCAGAAGTTCAAGACCAGCCGGGGCAACATAGTGAGACCTCATCTCTCCAAAAATAAATAAATAAATGGCCGGGCACAGTGGTTCACACCTGTAATCCCAGCACTTTGGGAGGCCAAGGAGGGTGGATCACGAGGTCAGGAGTTCAAGACCAGCCTGACCAACATGGTGAAACCCTGTCTCTACTAAAAATACAAAAATTAACTGGGCATGGTGGTGCACGCCTGTAATCCCAGCTACTCAGGAGGCTGAGGCAGGAGAATCGCTTGAACCTGGGAGGTGGAGGTTGCAGTGAGCCAAGATCACGCCAGTGCACTTCAGCCTGGGAGACAGAGTGAGGCTCTGTCTCAAAAAAATAAATAAGGCTGGGCGCGGTGGCTCAAGCCTGTAATCCCAGCACTTTGGGAGGCCGAGACCGGGTGGATCACAAGGTCAGGAGATCGAGACCATCCTGGCTAACACTGTGAAACCCCATCTCTACTAAAAAATACAAAAAAAAAACTAGCCGGGGGAGGTGGTGGGCGCCTGTAGTCCCAGCTAATCGGGAGGCTGAGGCAGGAGAATGGCGTAAACCCGGGAGGCGGAGCTTGCAGTGAACTGAGATCCAGTCACTGTACTCCAGCCTTGGCGACAGAGCGAGACTCCGTCTCGAAAAAATAAAATAAAATAAATAAATAAATAAATGAGGCAGGAGGATTGCTCGAGCCTAGGAGTTTGAGGCAGTAGTGAGCCATGATCGAGCCACTGCACTCCCACCTGGGTGACAGAGCAAGACCCTGCCTCAAAAAAAAAAAAAAAAAATTAAAAGGCATATGGTGACTGGCACATGCTGGAGATGAACAGTATCTAATCCCTACCCCTTCCTTCCCTGGTGACTGTGTCCCAAGTGTCTTCATTTTCCTACAAAACAAGAGCATGCCATGATCCCAAATCTGCTTTCTGGAGTGTTCTATGACTTTGAGTCCTGATTTTCTAACTCCTTTTTTGGTTCAATGCCCCATTTTCTCAAATTCACACTCAGATGCTGATGGTCTCTGAGGATTACCTTCAGAACACACCAAGCCTGCCATTTCCCACAGCATGCCCAGAAAGGGCTGTGGGGGCCTCAGTCCAGTGTTCTCCAGCATGGGAAGGGTAACTATGGAGGCTCTAATACAAACTAAGGAAAAGGAGCCCCCAGAGTGCAATGGGGACCACCTCTGGGCGCTGAGCACGAGGGGAAAGTGGCCAAGTGCTGATGTCCCCTGGCATGGGAGTAGCCCTGAAGTCCCCAGTTCCCATTCTTAGTTGACGTGGGATTTATCCAAGGTCAAGGGGTTATGAGCAATCCAGGGCTTTCCATCCTTAAATAGGCTATGATTTGATGTCACTGCACTGATTGTGCATAGTTTCTTGTAATAAGAATGACGGGTTAAGGTCAGACTCAACCTTAGGGCCCATGCAGTACAACCCCCTCCCAAAAAAGAAAAACTGGAAAAAACTAAAGCCTCTCAAGATAAAGCACTTTAGCACTCTAAACACACTATAATCCAGTAACCATCTGTGTTTTTATTTTTTATTTTATTTATTTATTTTTGAGACAGAGTCTCACTCTGTTGCCCAGGTGGGAGTGCAATGGTGTGATCTTGGCTCACTGCAAGCTCCGCCTCCCGGGTTCAAGTGATTCTCCTGCCTCAGTCTCCCGAGTAGCTGGGATTACAGGCACCCACCATCACGCCCAGCTAATTTTTGTATAATTTTAGAGACGGGGTTTCACCATGTTGCCCAGACTGGTTTTGAACTCCTAACCTCAGGTGATCCGCTTGCCTCGGCCTCCCAAAGTGCTGGGATTATAGGTGTGAGCCACCGCATCCGGCCTGTTTTTTTTTTTTTTTTTTTAGATCCTGCCAAGTTTTACTGTTCACCCCAAAATCTATTTTCTGCAGTAACTCAGGATTTATATAAAGTGTGGGGTTTATTTGTTTGTTTGTGATGGGGTCTCAGTCAGCCACCCAGGAGTGCAATGGTGAGATCTCAGCTTACTGCAACCTCCACCTCCTGGACTCAAGTGATCCTCCCACCTCTTGAGTAATTGGACTACTACAGGCACGTGCCACCATGCTCGGCTAATTTTAAAACTTTTTATAGAAACAAAGTTTTGCCATGTGGCCCAGGCTGTTCTCAGACTCCTGGGCTCAAGCAATCCACCTGCCTCAACCTCCCAAAGTGCTGGGATTACAAGTGTGAGCCACCTCGCCCAGCCAGGATTTACATAAAGTATTTTTTTTTTTTTTGAGGCGGAGTCTCGCTCTGTCACCCAGGCTGTAGTGCAGTGGCCAGATCTCGGCTCACTGCAAGCTCCGCCTCCCGGGTTCACGCCATTCTCCTGCCTCAGCCTCCTGAGTAGCTGGGACTACAGGCACCCGCCACCTCACCCGGCTAGTTTTTTGTAATTTTTAGTAGAGACGGGGTTTCACCGTGTTAGCCAGGATGGTCTCGATCTCCTGACCTCGTGATCCGCCCGTCTCGGCCTCCCAAAGTGCTGGGATTACAGGCTTGAGCCACCGCGCCCGGC